>NC_083761.1:78760535-79060535 GCF_963514075.1 Conger conger
GTACAGGCAGGCAATGGTCAACAAAACAGAAGTCAATAATCTTTGGTCAATAAACAGGCTTGGATTGTAACGGGTAGATAATGGCTTGACAAAAACCGGTCAAAAGTGCACTGACGAACAGGGGAGGGGGGGGGGACACGTTAACGAGGCAATTAGTAATCGTTAGTAATAAACCTATCCTGCCCTAGCGTTAGTAAATTAGTAAATGACATGCACAAGAAACGTAAGGTAACATGAACACATGGTTAGAATGTTAGTATTACCCAATCCTGATCTAAAGTTAGTAGATTACTAAGAAGACAAGGGAAATTGAAACAATTAGGGTGTGAGTGACAGAAAGGGAGAGAGAGAAAGCAGGAATGCAAGGTTTGCAGAAAGACACAAAAAAGTGTATGCTAAACAATGAACGGAACAACATAACATGAAACAAACATAAATCATGACATAACAAGTTTGTGAAATTATGACAATAAACTATATAACATGACATGGCGCTTAATTAATTAACACCTCATAGTACAATCCATCTGAAATAAATCTGTTATCAACTCAGTTGAAAAGTGGATGTATTGAGAGCTTTATTCACGGAGCATGACATGAATTACATTTTCAGAAAGGCTAATTACAACCAAGACATTTGTACATTGATATTCTGGTTGATTTTGTTTTGATATCTTAGTCAAAGTGGCCTATATATTGCTCGGGGTAACTTAAGCCATTTCACCATTTTTTACCTATAATCCTGCTGTATCACTGACAGAGATCTCTTCTTTGAACCTCAATATTAACATCTGAATCTTTTTAAAAATTAACTTTTGTTTTCATTTTATCAAGATGGAAAGAGATGTCATTCAACCAAGATAAATTAAATACCCCCAAATTAAAGGCAACGGTGTGCATTTTAGCCTTATATACACCGTTTCAAGTTCAATGGGCTGGAAGACAAAGAACATACTACATTGTACCACTGTCTAAATAAACTGCACTGTATTATACTCCAAAGGTACACAACCTAAAATAAATTAGTGTGTTCCTTGACCTTACTTTCATTTCAGAAATGTTACAGTACTTACTCCTTTCTTGCTTCTGCCCTTGGTCTTCCGAGCCTACCCCTCAGCTGTACAGCAGTCCACGGGCTGATTCATTAAAAATAATAAAATAGAAGAGAACAATGCAATGAAAATAACAATTGTCCCATGCAAACTTTAAAAAAGAAATTTGACACATACTATCACAAATTTATGTCAGAGGATGTACATACAATGTACACAAAAGATACACTAAAATACAAAAGAATTACAAAACACCTTATGTTTTTATAGTATAGCACTGAATATCTCAATTTCTAAGTCAAGGACCAACCCAGAACTACATTATATCTGCGCCCAAACTTGATCTCAACTTGTGTACAAAATATGGTAAAGATATCGACAGGCATTCAAATTCCAGAAGTTTGTAAATTCGGGAAGCTAACTAGTAATGCTCATTTGCTTGTTGTTACTTATACTGAACTGGTCTTGTTTTCTAGCTAGATAAGCAATAGTATAGTTTCAGTGATCGCTTGTCTGGGGTGTAATTGGGGCAGCTACGCGTTCTTTTTATCAATCATGCCTGTTTAGCTAAACCTTTATTTGTTTCAAAACTATAAAGTTGCAGATGCATTGTTTGTGGTACACTATCATATCTTATTTATATATCCAGTTAGCCAAATAAGTTGCTTGCTCATAATATAGTTGGTTCGCTAAAGTGAAAACTTCAAAAAGACAAAACGTATAAATAGTGTTGTGCAGCACAGCATTCCATAAATTCACCTGTTCGGGCGAACATTTTCTTACCACGAAAAGACGGCAGGCTTAGTCGCGTTTGCAACTGTCAACTTTCATATTGTGGTTTGAGGGTGATGCTGCAATTCCTCTCTTGACCGTAAAGAGTCAGAAATTACCTATTGAACATTTCATTTGTTAAATTGAATAAACCAGACATGGATGAAGGATATAGCTGGCTTTAGAGTTAAGCACAATGTTCTCACCTCAACATAATAAAAAATATAAGGCTATTGAGCTCCAATGTTTAGCTTCAAAATATGTCTAGGGTTGGGCAGGTCCCAGGGCCACATGACAGGAGCATGCCATGATCTACATAATGGCAAGGCCAGCGAGCTAGTTTAAATACAAAGTCTCTAATCTCCCTACATATTAAAACGGCTTGCCATAGTCAACGCTCTGCGCTCAAAGTGAACCTGCATGAAAATAACTAAAAATGAAAGTCTTCTTTTCAGTTTTAATGATAAAACATTGTAACGGTGTTTGTGAAGCGCATGTGCATTTACAGTATAACTTTAACAGAGTATACATTTTAGGCTCAACAGGCCAAGTATTAGTAAACAGTAGCTACTCCAAATCATGAGTTAATAGAAAGTAATTTATATTCATGCATTTTAGATCACTTAACCCCAGATCAGCCACCTGTTAGTTGCAAATCCTCAATTTGAATTAAACCACGTAGCCACGCCCAGGAGCGAAGAACCAACCGTCCTGCATCTCCTCCCGAGCTACTTGTCACATCAAATTTATTACATTCAGCGTAATTATTATTTTGGCTATTTTAGGCTTAGACAATACAATTCCATACCTTATCGTTTCATAAACGTCGACCAATCCTTCTACCTTAGCTTCTCGTTCACAGACACGACTTCATTTCCGCGCAGCGCTCACTAGTCTCACTTCGTGTGTTTTCTGGGGGGCCACTGGCCAATCAGAAGGGAGTACGGACTGTTGTCGGGTGGCATTTGGAATGATAGGTTTCAACAAGTTTTTCATACGCTTCAGAAACGCGTTTTTGTCGAGACAGAATTATTACAGGTCTATTACAGGTTATTTACGGTCTAACTTTACCAGAGTATACATTTTAGTTTCAACACACTAAGCAGGGGCGTAGATTTAGGGGGCTGACAGGGGGGACATGTCCCCCTCAATATTTAGAAGAGGTGAATTTGTCCCCCCCAAAACATAATGAATGATAACCTCCTCCCCAATACAGGTAAAGATAACAGCACAGAGGGTCTAAACGCTTAGATATCCCTCTTACCTATTTTACAATAATTTCATACACCCCAACTGGACCGTACCATCTTACCCTTGCTGGGTCTGACGGCCACGCTGACTTTGCGGAAGCATGATAGTGTAGTGAGTCTAGTGTAAGTAGCTATCACGCTTGTTTTACCTTCAGTGTTTCTGAATGAGAGTATCTGCGGATGAAACGCTAACGTTATCTAGTTTATAACTTGTGCCTGAAGTTATCTGAGGTGCGTTAAAGTTCAGCAAACAGGCGAAAGTTTGCAAACAATTTAATTTTTTTCCGTTAGCATTCTGTTCGCTGTGTTTGCAAACGGTCTGAAAGATTCGCGGCGAACAATGAGGAAGCTGGACTGAGGGAAATGTGAAGATTTCGATTTGGAATGTTCTTAAAACCATCGAAATGTCACTATATGGGTAGCCTACCTGAATGATGTCTTTTCCTTTGATGCAGAATAGGAGCAAATTGGTTCATTTTTGAAATGTTGAAATGAAACCTACGCCCCTGACACTCAGTATTAGCAAACAGTACTACTCAAAATCATGAGTTAATAGAAAGTAATTTATATTCATGCATTTAACATCACTTAACCGCAGATCAGCCACCTATTACTTGCTAATCCTCAATTTGAATTAAACCACGCCATGCCCGGCAGCGAAGAACCAACCGTCCTGCATCTCCCCGAGCTACTTGTCACATCAAATTTATTACATTCAGCGTAATCATTATTTTGACTATTTTAGGCTTAGACAATACAATTCCATAACTTATCGTTTCATAAACGGCGACCAATCCTTCTACCTCAGCTTCTCGTTCACAGACAGGACTTTATTTCCGCGCAGCGCTCGCTAGTCTCACTGCGACAGAATTATTACAGTGAATAGATCTCGGCCTCAGCATACTCCGTTAAATTAGCTATTACAATTTTGCTAACAGTGAACCTGCTTGAAGGCATAAAACTGAAAATATAAATCGAAGGTCTTCTTTTCAGTTTTAATTATAAATCATTGTAACGGTATTTGTGAAGCGCATGTGCATTTTATTTCTTGTTACGTTTAATTTTCATGTCTTGTTACGTTTCACGTTTACTTGTTATGATGTATTTTCTAGTCTTATGTCACGTTATATAGTTTATTCATGTCACGATTTATGTTGTTTCATGTTATGTTCCGTTCATTGTTTAGCATACACTTTTTTGTGTCTTTCTGCAAACCTTGCATTCATGCTTTCTCTCTCTCTCCCTTTCTGTCACTCACGCTTCCCTAATTGTTTAAATTTCCCTTGCCTTCTTACTAATCTACTGACTTTAGATCAGGATTGGGTAATACTAACATTCTAACCATGTGTTCATGTTTACCTTACGTTTCTTGTGCATTTACTAATTTACTAACGCTAGGGCAGGATAGGTTTATTACCAACGATTACTAATTATCTTGTTAACTTGTCAATCGTCCACACCTGATTTCCATTCTCATGCTGCTCTCAAGCTAATTGTCTACACCTGTCTACACCTGCATATAAAGCTCAGTTTCATGTCATGCCTTTGTGAAATTGTTGCCCCTTGTTTGTCAGTGCGTGTTTGAGCGGTTTTGTCAAGCCATTGTCTACCTGTTACGAGCCAAGCCTGTTTATTGACCAAAGATTATTGACTTCTGTTTTGTTGACCATTGCCTGCCTGTACCACGACTTTGCCTGCTGTCTTTGTGTTTTTGCCCCGCGGAGCGGGCTTCGGTCTTGACTCGCCGTCATCGACCCCGAGCCTGCCTGCCTTCCGCCTGCACTACTGCCCCGCTGACCGCTTTCCTGGTTACTAGACTTTTTGCATGGTGTACCGATTACAAGACTGCCTTGTCCCTCGGTACTGTACTTTGGTTTTGTGTATGAACTTTGCTTGTTATTTGACTACGCTCACTGGATATTCCCTGAATGAAGCCCTGACGGGACATTATTACATCCCTTTTGTCTGAGTCGTGCATTTTGGGTCCAACCCCCTCGCACCCATCTCATATCTGGAGCCTACTCTATGCTGCAGAATAGAACATGTACAATGCAAACAAAGTTTGTTGGATAATAAAAATGATTCGATTATTTTCAGGTTAGCTTTGTGTCTGCATGACCTCGACATGACAAACATTGTTTTCCCACATATAATGCAGAAAAATGTAACGGCCCAGTTGCTTTTTCAAAGGCAAGGCATTCCTGTTGGGTTGTAGAAGCAATCCATACAACAGAGGGGTCAACTGACGTGTCCGTACCAGTGGGGGTTGGGGCACACTCGACACATTCCAACCTCATGGGTCTTTAACCAGGTTCCACTGCCTCAATGTCGCAGCCTGCCCCTCGTTCAGTGAGCTGGTATTTGTAGTGACTCATTCATAGATTAAGTCCCTATAGTGTGGAGACCAAGGTCACCATGGCCATAGTCAGGATGACATTTGTCTCTTTCTCAGTCAGCTTCGTGTCTTGCGGGCTGACTGGAGCGGCCTCTCAACCCCCCAGGGTTGGCCTTTGCATCTGGAGGGGCCTTTGCCTGGATAGTGTATAAATGGTGTACATTTGTAAATAGTTTGTAAGAAGTGTTGTGTTTGGTTTATACTCTGTAACCTGCTACATCTCGTCGCATAGTAACACTAACTCGAATTGAGGGGGTTACAATTGGCTACTAAATTGGGAGAAAACTGAAATGAAATATAAATAAATAATAATTGGCCGAAAGGTCACAAAGTGTGCCTGAACCTAGTTCAAAAGTTTCTGTTTAATATTTGACCATCTTAAGTTTAATTATGCTTTTAAAGACAAGCCTTGGGCTTTGCCTGTGGAGACGACCAGACGAGAGTCAGGGAGGCTCTCTCAGCTGTGTAGCTGTTCTCTCAGCTCCTGTGGCTCCACATGACTGATGACAACTGAGGCCTCGTTTTGTGTAGAACCACGTGATTGGTTCGGTTGGAGTTTCAGCCACTCCCTGGTTCGGGCTGCAGGTACTATAGTGGGGGCGACATGGCTCAGGCAGTAAGAGCAGTCGTCTGACAATCGGAGGGTTGCCGGTTCGATCCCCGGCCTGGGCTGTGTCGAAGTGTCCCTGAGCAAGACGCCTAACCCCCAAATGCTCCTGACGAGCTGGTCGGTGGCTTGCATGGTAGCCAATTGCCGTCGGTGTGTGATTGTGTGTATGAATGGGTGAATGAGAAGCATCAATTGTACAGCACTTTGGATAAAGGAGCTATATAAATGCCAGACATTTACCATTTTACATTTGACTATGAAGCAAACCCCCACTTTAACTTGTGGGTTGTCGTACTGGTTGTGGCCGCTGAGAGTGTCTCCAGGTACACCTACTTTTACTGCCAAATTGAGGCCGCACAGTTTTCCCTCTTTCTTTCAATTGTCCTATGTTCCCACATAATTGTATTTTTGACCCATTTTCTAACTTGTTGAATCAGGCATTATAGATAGAATAATTACATCAGCAAATAGCCTAATTATAACCTTACATAACAGTAATTTGGCAGATGCTCTTATCCAGAGCAACAAAAAATAAAGTGCAAATCATAACCAGGGACAAATGCGCTGAAGACCCTTGAGGGAATTATGATTCCAAGTGCTAGAGTGATCGATAATGGTAGGCTTGGAATATATCATGAAGCAGTACCATGAGAATCATTATTGATGACACCAGTAGTAGGCTACACTTTGCTAAAGGTCTAGTCAGTAATGTTTCAGCACTATGGCAAGTGGCGCAGGATTTGAAATAATTTTGCAGCTCTACATTATTTTACCAGCAGGTGTCACTAGTCTACACTTTAGGCATAAAGGCATAAATCAAAACACAGAAATCGAAGGTCTTCTCTTCAATTTTAATTATGACTCAGTGTAAAGGTATTTGTGAAGTGCATGTGCATTTACAGTCTAAATTTAACAGAGTATACATTTTCGGCTCAACACGCCAAGTATTAGTGAACAGTAGCTACTCCAAATCATGAGTTAATAGAAAGTAATTTATATTCATGCATTTAAGACCACTTAACCGCATATTCGCCCTGTGAGAGGAGAAACAAAACAAGAAGTGGGTTGTCAGGGTATTCCATTTCACAGTCAAATTAGCACGCAACCAGAGACCAGAGAATCATCTGACTACTAAGTGAAAATGCAATGTGGTTAAGTCATATCTCGATACTATCGAGAAACATGAAGACACATGACCAGGTGCAAACGAGGCCAATGACAAACAGTAAACATAAACTTTCACTTCATCCAGATGGAAACCCCCATGCAAAGGAAGGGAAAAACATCTTTATCTACCTTATCTTGTCACATTTCATGTTTGTCACGTTATGTTTCCTGTTTAGTGATTGTCTTAGTTATTTTATTGTCATGTCACGTATTATGTTATTCTAGTCTCGCCACGTTTCTGAAAACAAAGATATGAAACACATTGGAATCAGTTGATTAAAGTTGATTGGAATGACAGAAATGTCAGAGCATGGCACAGTCATCATTTTTGCTCATTTTGCCCTCAGAACCCACTTCTGAAGAACAATCGTCACGATTGACCTCATTTATAATAAAGTAAAGATCTTGCAGTCACATGCAATGCACCGAAATATGAAAATAAGTAAACTTAATTGATCACTTGAACACACACAGTTTTTACAGATGAACCGACAGTTGCTTTAATTATGTAATCACAGTCAGAGCTTTTGCAGTAATACAAGGACAAAAGGTGAGCTCTTCTGTGTTGGCAGGCAGTAGCCGACATTGGCAGATGGAGAGTGTGAGCCGGAGTAATGATGAGAGGAGAAGCACTCTGACCAGCAGCAGGACTGCAACCCCAGCGATAGTGTGGCCGCAATCCAAGCAATGGAGCCGCCATGTTCAATGATACTTGCAGTATCATCTCACGGGTGGCTGCATCATTCTACAAAATCATGAGTAAAATCATATTACGCAGATGATATATTTCATGATCAAGAGCACATTTTTTAAATGGTTTCACTTTGACAGTTTTTGTTTACGCCCAGTAGTTTTATGTGAGCTGCTCACCATCCTTACCAGTACTTCATAAACAGCGAACCTAGCTTGTGCTTTAACCCAGTAGGCTACTCGGTTTGGTTTTAAATAATTGCACATCATCCAATAATAGTCTGTAACTCTTCAATCAGCCTAACCTCTGTCTTTGGACTGTGGGAGGAGACCCACACAAACACGGGGACAACATGTAAACTCCACACAGAGAGGCCCTGGGCGACCGGGATTCGAACCCAGGGCCCCCTTGCTGTGAGGCGGCAGTGCTACCCACTGCACCATCCGTGCCACCTCCAAATATAATATGAAGGTGAAAAGATTTTGATGGATCTGATTATATTTCAATCTTGGGTTGACAGGCACCCTGTACTGTTACGTTGACTCAATATGCACACTTATTATTTTTACACATATGAATATGAATATCGTAATAATAGTCAATTTAAGCCAGTTATGAAAATATATGAGATTTTCCTACCAGAGCAAACCACCGCAGCATCTTCATGATGACCACAGTTGTGAGACCCAAACCCAGGGTGCTGGCAATGTGACAGGGAGGATTCACTTCCAGAACAGCTCACATCATCCAACCAGATGGGCCCGCTGCCCTGTCCAGAGTGGGCACTGCCTGGAGCAGCCTGACCACTGCCACAGCCCAACTGTCTACACACCACCTCAGCGTCGTCTATGTCCCAGGAGTCATGACACACTGTTCCCCACTGGCCATCATTGTAGATCTCCACTCTGCCAGAGCACGGATCATCTCCATCCATCAGTCTGACTGGGGCACCGACTACATGAAATACATTTGAAAAATCACATTCTAGGGTAATTATGAAGAAGACTTTCCTTGGGGTCTTCTACATGGCACATTCATTTAAAGCAGCATGTTGTGTTGCATGGATGAGCCTCACAGCCTCAGATTGAATCCGAACCGTGCCCGTGCAATAACTGCTGACTGCATCAGCCAGCTTATGAGAGGATTCATTCAGTTAGGGGACTGTATTCATCCCTCTCTAGTGACTGGCATTAATTGATCGTTTGCTGATGGATTGTTTGTCAAAGTCGCATAGGTAAGATCTTCCACTGATGCCACTCTGAGAGCTTGGCTGTACTTTGCAGTGTGAAAAGAGAAGCTGGGGACACCACATGTTTCAGAGGACTGAAACCGTGGTTGTCTACGCTCTCCTGAGTCAGCAGTGGCATTTACGTACATGAATGTGGATGTGATTGCAGATTGTGTATTGCAAATAATTTTATTTTTTTCTGGCCCACATTGGCACCAAAATAAATGCTTTCCTTTACATTAGCATATACATTTGGCCTTATCATGTTTTTCTGAAGCAAAGGTTTCTTTGTCAAAAAGTATAATTTATTTTCAGAAAAAGTGGGAGATGCTTAAAAATGTCATTTGTAGTCATATTGCACAGAGAGGATGAGATCAAGCTTTATTTAACTGTCACATTATGGTAAGATTTTATGACCGATTTTACATTTGCGGTCAAATTTGGCCCAACAGTTGAAAAAAACACAAAAATATTGTAAGAGAAACATTTTGACACATAGTGTGTCACCTTCTTATTATTTCCCAAATTATTAGCCTTTTATCGATAAATATGAAAATTTGCCGATAAACATCTAATTTTTAAGCCTAAGGAACAGGAAGTGAAGGTTTGGCACCTGTATGGGAAAGTGCTACCAGAATAATTCACAAATAAATCTGAGAAGAAAATAAAAATCATTGAATATTTTCTTACATTTTATACAGTAACAGAGCGTCAAAATAACTCAACACAAAACATTTGTATGCCAAGTTAGTACAGGACTTACATAGCATTATGTTAATTGCATGTTTACTACTTAATCCTACCAAATTAGAAAATTCTCAAAATCATACAGTATCAATATGAAAAAGTGCTCATTGGTTTTTAAGAGTTGTCAAACATTGAATGGGGTCAGATTGACCCCAAACATAATATGAAGGTTAAAAGCGGAAAAGATTTTGATGGATCAGATTATATTTAGATCTTGGGTTGACAGACACCCTGTACTGTTACATTGACTCATAGTGCACACGTAATGCTTGGAATTATTTTTACAAATAGGAATGGTTATGTTCTCTTGAACATCTTAATAATAGTCAATTTTATCCAGTTATGAAAACATCAGAGATTTCCTACCTGAGCAGACCACAGCTGCATCTTCACTGTGACCACAGTTGTGAGACCCAAACCCAGAGTGCTGGCACTCTGACAGGGAGGATTCACTTCCAGAACAACTCACATCATCCAACCAGATGCGCCCGCTGCCCTGTCCAGATTGGGCACTGCCTGGAGCAGCCAGAGCACTGCCACAGTCCAACTGTCTACACACCACCTCAGCATCATTTAGGTCCCAGGAGTCATCACACACTGTTCCCCACTGGCCATCATTGTAGATCTCCACTCTGCCAGAACACTGATCATCTCCACCCACCAGTCTGACTGGGGCACCGGCTACATGAAATACATTTGAAAAATCACATTCTTGGGTAATTATGAAGAGGACTTTCCTTGGGGTCTTCTACACGGCACATTCATTTAAGGCAGCATGTTGTGTTGCATGGATGAGCCTCACAGCCTCAGATTGAATCCGGACCGTGCCCGTGCCACCATTGGGCAATAACTGCTGACTGCATCAGCCAGCTCATGAGAGGAATCATTCAGTTAGGGGACTGTATTCATCCCTCCCTAGTGACCGACAATGATTGATCGGGTGCTGATGGATTGTATGTCAAAGTCGCATAGGTAAGATCTTCCACTGATGCCACTCTGAGAGCTTGGCTGTACTTTGCAGTGTGAAAAGGAGAAGCTGGGGACACCACATGTTTCAGAGGACTGAAACCGTGGTTGTCTATGCTCTCCTGAGTCAGCAGTGGCATTCAAACCTATGAATGTGGATGTGATTGCAGATTGTATATTGCAAATAATTTGATTTTTTCTGGCCCACATTGGCACCAAAAAAAGACTTTCCTTTACATTAGCATATACATTTGGCCTTATCATGTTTTTCTGAAGCAAAGGTTTCTTTGTCAAAAAGTATAATTTATTTTCAGAATAAGTGGGAGATATGATAAAATGCTTAAAAATGTAATTTGTAGTCATCTTGCACAGAGAGGATGAGATCAAGCTTCATTTAACTGTCACATTATGTTAGGATTTTATGACCGATTTTACATTTGCGGTCAAATTTGGCCCAACAGTTGAAAAAAACACAAAAATATTGTAAGAGAAAGATTTTGACACGTAATGTGTCACCTTCTTATTTTCTCCCAAATTATTAGCCTTTTATCCATAAATATGAAACTTCTGCGATAAACATCTAATTTTAGAGCCTAAGGAACAGTAAGTGAAAGTTTGGCACCTGTACAGGAAAGTGCTACCAGAATAATTCACAGAGATCTGAGAAAAAAAAAAAATCATTGTATATTTTCTTACATTTTATACAGTTACAGAGGGTCAAAATAACTCAACACAAAACATTTGTATGCCAAGTTAGTACAGGACTTGCATAGCATTATGTTAATTGCATGTTTACTATTTAATCCTACCAAATTAGAAAATTCTCAAAATCATGGTATCAATATGAAAAAGTGCTCATTGGTTTTTAAGAGATGTCAAACATTGAATGGGGTCAAATTGACCCCAAACATAATATGAAAGTTAAAAGCGGAAAAGATTTTGATGGATCAGATTATATTTAGATCTTGGGTTGACAGACACCCTGTACTGTTACATTGACTCATAGTGCTTGGAATTATTTTTACAAATAGGAATGGTTATGTTCTCTTGAACATCTTAATAATAGTCAATTTTATCCAGTTATGAAAACATCAGAGATTTCTTACCTGAGCAGACCACAGCTGCATCTTCACTGTGACCACAGTTGTGAGACCCAAACCCAGAGTGCTGGCACTCTGACAGGAAGGATTCACTTCCAGAACAACTCACATCATCCAACCAGATGGACCCGCTGCCCTGTCCAGAGTGGGCATTGCCTGGAGCAGCCTGAGCACTGCCACAGCCCACCTGTCTACACACCACCTCAGCATTGTTTAGGTCCCAGGAGTCATCACACACTGTTCCCCACTGGCCATCATTGTAGATCTCTACTCTGCCAGAGCACTGATCATCTCCACTCACCAGTCTGGCCTGGCCAGTGGAAATCGGGGCACTGGCTACATGAAACACATTAAAAAAACGGTCATGAAAAGAGTCTCATTCTCTTTGACACCACCTTTTTGAGAGGACTGAAACTGTGGTTGTCTGCACCCTCCTGAATCAGCACTCAAATCAAATCAAATCAAATCAAATCAAATGTATTTGTAAAGCACATTTAAAAACAACCCATGTTGACCAAAGTGCTGTACAATCAGAGCAGGCAGTTAAAATCATCGTTAAAAATCACAATAAAAAAGGCTAAAAGCAAAAACACCTACATAAGCAACAATACACACAGCACACAGGTACAGAATGACAAAACATGGACACAGGCGCATATAAAACCACATCAGGGTAAAAACGCTAAAGAATAACAGTATGGTTTAAGCTTGGACTTGAAGGAATCAATGCAGTGGCATTTACACATATGAATGTGATTGCAGATTGTATATTCCAAATAATGAGCTTTTTCAGGCCCACACTGGCACCAAAAAAATACTTTCCTTTACATTAGCGTATGAATTCAGCTTTATTACATTTTTCTGAAGCAAAGATTTCTTTGTCAAAATATACAACCTATTTTCCGAAAAAGTGGGAGATATGATAAAATGCTTATAAATGTAATCTGAAGTAATCTTACACAGAGAGGATGAGATCAAGCTTTATTTAACCCAAACATTAGGATAAGATTTTATGACCAGTTTTACGTTTGCAGTCAAATTGAGCCCAACAGTTGAAATAAACACAAAAATATTTTCATAGAAATTTTGACACATTGTGTATCGCCTTCTTATTTCCCTCCAAAATTACTAGCCTTTTATCCAAAAATATGAAAAATCTATGGGAAACATCTGATTTTAGAGCCGAAGGAACAGTAAGTGAAAGTTTGGCACCTGTACGGAAAAGTGCCACCAGAATAATTCACAAAGAAATTAAATGGTTGTATATTTTCTGACATTTTATACAGTTACAGAGGGTCAAAATAACGCTGCACCAACCATGTGTATGCCAAATTAGTGCAGGACTTTGCATAGCATTATGTTTATTGCATGTTTCCAATTTAATCCCACCAAATTAGAAATTTTTTAAAAATCATACAGTATCAATATGAAAAAGTGGTAACTGGTTTTCAAGAGATATCAAATATTGAATGGGATCAAACTGACCTCAAACATAATAAGAAGGTTAAATATGCTTAAGATTTCGATGGATCTGATTATATTTAGATCTCGGGTTGACAGGCACCCACATTGACTCATTGTGCACACGTAATGCTTGGAATTATTTTTACAAATAGGAATGGTTATGTTCTCTTGTACATCGTAATAATGGTCCATTTTATCCAGTTATGAAAACATCAGAGATTTCCTACCTGAACAAACCACAGCAGCATCTTCATGATGACCACAGTTGTGAGACCCAATCCCAGAGTGCTGGCACTCTGACAGGGAGGATTCGTTTCCAGAACAGCTCACTTCATCCAACCAGATGGGCCCGCTGCCCTGTCCAAAGTGGGCATTACGGCGAGCAAAAATAGCTGTGCCACAGCCCAACTGTCTACACACCACCTCGGTGTCATTTAGGCCCCAGGAGTCATCACACACTGTTCCCCACTGGCCATCATTGTAGATCTCCACTCTGCCAGAGCACCGATCATCTCCACCCACCAGTCTGACCTGGGCACTGGCTACGTGACATACATAAAAACAATGGTCATGAAACGATTCACATTCTTTGGGGTCTTCTACATGGTACATTCATTTAAGGCAGCATGTTGTGTTGCATGGATAAGCTTCACAGCCTCAGATTGAATCGGGACCATGCCCGTGCCACCATAGGGCAATAACTGCTGATTGCATCGGCCAGCTTACGGGAGTATTCACTCAGGTAGGGGTCTGTATTAATCCTTCTATAGTGACTGACACTGATTGATCGGGTGCCGATGGATTGTATGTCAAAGCCGCATACGAAAGATCTTCCACTGATGCCACTCTGAGAGCTTGGCTGTACTCTGCAGTGTGAAAAAGAGAAGCTGGTGACACCACATGTTTGAGAGGACTCAAACTGTGGTTATCTACACCCTCCTGAGTCAGCAGTGGCATTCAAACATATGAATGTGGATGTGATTGCAGATTGTATATTCAAAATAATTTTTCTGGCCCACATTCACGTCAAAAAATTCTTTCCTTTACAGTGGCATATGCATTTGGCCTCATCACATTTTTCTGAAGCAAAGGTTTCTTTATCATTTATTTTAAGAAAAAGTGGCCGATATGATAAAATGCTTAAAAAGGTAATCTGTAGTCATCTTGCACAGAGCGGATGAGATCAAGCTTTATTTAGCCCCCATATAATGTTCACATTTTATGACTGGTTTTACGTATTCAGTCAAATTGAGCCCGACAGTTGAAATAAACACAAAAATATTGTAATGGAAACATTTTGACACATAGTGTGTCACCTTCTTATTTTCTCCCAAATTATTTGCCTTTTATCCATGAAAATGAAAAGTCTGTGGGAAACATTTCATTTTAGAACCTAAGGAACAGTAAGTGAAAGTGCCACCAGAATCATTCACAAAGAATTCTGAGAAAAAAAGAGAATTTTTTTGATGGATCTGATTATATTTAAATCTTGCGTTGACAGGCATCATTAGACTCATTATGCACACGTAATACTTGGAATTCTTTTTACAGATATAATATATAAATATACAGTACTGTGCAAAAGTTTTAGGCTGGTGTGAAAAAAAAGCTGTAAAGTAACAATGAATAGGAATGTTCATAGTTTATTTTTATCAATTAACAAAATGCAAAGTGAGTGAGCAGAAGAAGTCTAAATCAAATCAATATTTGGTGTGACCACCCTTTGCCTTCAAACCAGCATCAATTCTTCTAGGTACACTTGCAGAAAGTCAGGGATTTTGTAGGCATATAGTTAGGTGTGTGATTAATCAATTATACCAAACTAAGGATCATCAATTTAATATGTAGTGTGGTGGTCCGACCTGCGATCGGTGGCGCTGGCGCCAAGAGCTGGGGAAGCTGATTAACGCCGAATATTTTCCACTGTCATATTTAAGAGCGGCACCTTGGAGAGAGGCCAGGAGGAGAATCAGCACCAAGGCCAGCACCCCCGGGACGAGACACGTGCGGAATGCGACCGCACTCTACCAACATGCTCTATTTGAACAGGCACGGCTGAGCCGAGTTCGGGGAAGGGAGCGGCGCCCTTCAAAAAGGAGAACACAAACACAGAACGGGGCTCATGACGGAGGAGGGATACCCGGAGCCAGAGTGCACGAACACTGCTATCGAACCAAAGAGCTAAACCCGCTCCAAAAGACGTGGAACAATCTTGGACCGGACTACGAGAGACCTCATACTCACAAAAGAAACCCCGTGGACGAAACCTCAAAGTCCCGGATTCACGTGAGCAAATCACTATCCCCACAACCCAGCGAATCTCTCCCTCTCTGAATCCAGATGGGAGCCTCCCAGGCAGGCTTGAACGGAATCGAGCGGAATAAAAACGGATTTTCTCCTGTTCCTAATTTTTCGGCCACTTAATTTTTTCTCCTGTTTTTTTTGTTTTTTTCCTTATTGGTTTTTTTGTTGGAAAAGAAAAGCACTTGTCTGTGCTGGATAATTGAGGAGTGCCCTGAAGGCACATGTGAAAAAAAATAAAAAATAATTTTTGTTCACCAATTTTACTATCTCTCTATCTCTCTATCTCTCTATCCCAGCGGGTCACCGCAGTAGGTTGAAACACAGTCATTAACTGAAACAGAAACAGCTGTATAGTAAGGTTAAAACTGGGTGAAGAACAGCCAAACTCTGTTTCCAAGATGAGGTTGCTGAAGACAGTTTAATGTCAGAAGTCATACACCATGGCAAGCCTGAGCACGGCAACTGAGACGGGTGCATGGGGGTTGGACCCAAAATGCACGACTCAGAAACAATGGTAAAATAAAGTCCCATCAGGGCTTTATTCGGGACGAATCCCAGGAGCGTCAGAAAACACGGTGCCGAAGAAAGAGGCAAACTCGTAGTCGGTAGACGTGCAGGGAGGTCCGGTAGCAGGAGAGCTGTCAGCGGGGCAGAAGTACAGGCGGGCGGCAGGCAGGGTCGTAGTCGAGGGCGATGCGGAAGTCGAAACCATAAAACAAAACAGCGAGGCAAAGGTACAAAAAACAGTAGGCGAGGACGTGGTCAAAAACAAGCGATGGTCAACAAAACAGAAATCAATAAACGGTGGTCGATAAACAGGCTTGGATCTTAACGTGAAATCAAAAGTAATACTGCTCAAGAGTTGCTTTGACGGACAAGAGGCAGACAATTTCGCAAAGAACAGAAGTGCGACTGGGCTATAAATGCGGGTGTAGACAGGTGTAGACAATTAGTTAGAGAGCAGCAAGGGAATGGAAAACAGGTGCGAGGGATGACAAGTTTAACAAGGTAATTAGTAATCGTTAGTAATAAACCTATCCTGCCCTAGCATTAGTAAATTAGTAAAGGACATGCACGAGAAACGTAAGGTAACATGAACACATGATTAGTCTGTTAGTATTACCCAATCCTGATCTAGCATTAGTAGTTTTAGTAAATAGACAAGCGAAATAATTAGGGTGTGAGTGACAGAAAGAGAGAGAGAAAGCCGGAATGCAAGGTTTACGGAAAGACATGTAAAAGTGTATGTTTAAACAACGACCAGTTAGTGTAACAATAAACATAAATCAAAACATAACACTAAACAAACTAAGATGATAACCACTCAACATAACAAGGTAAAATAATCGTAACAAAAACATAACTAGAAATGACAAGAAAGTAAATCGTAACAAGAAATAAACTAAACAACATGACGAACCTAGACTAACATAATACATGATAAGACAATACGTGACTAAGACAAAATGATAAAACATAAAACAAGGCAAGACAGACCTGAAATGTGACAGGACCCCCCCCTTAACAACCGACTCCTGGTGGTCCCTTGAATTTGTCAGGGTGGTCACGATGGAAGTCCTTGATGAGTGAATTGTCCAGAATGAGACTGGGAGTGACCCAGGAACGCTCCTCAGGATCATAGCCCTCCCAGTCTACCAAGTATTGTATCCCACGGCCCCTCTTGCGAATGTTCAAGAGTTTTTTAACAGTGAATGCAGGATGGTTGTCAATAATGCGGGGGGGAGGTGGTGGGGGATCCGGGGGACATATGGGGTGAGAGGATACAGGCTTAATACAAGAAACATGGAATGTGGGGTGAATCTTAAGGGAAGCGGGGAGTGACAATTTAACAGAGGAAGGGTTGATGATACTATGGATCTTAAAGGGACCAATAAAGCGGGGTTGCAGTTTGTGAGAGGTGGCTTGGAGGGGAATGTCCTTAGTGGACAGCCAGACGGAGTCACCTGGTTGTAGGCAGGAGCTGGAGTGCGGTGGTGATCAGCAAAACGCCGATTACGGTCTGCCGTGCTTAAAAGCGCGGCCTTGGCATCCCTCCAAACCTTGGCGCAACGTTTCATGTGGATGGCGAGGGAGGGAACGGCGATCTCGGCCTCCTGGTCAGGGAACAGTGGAGGTTGGTAGCCCAGGGAGACCTCAAATGGTGATTTCTCGGTGGTGGCGCAGGGTAAGGTGTTGTGTGTGTACTCCACCCAGGTAAGCATCTTGCTCCATGCGGCAGGGTTTTTGGCCGATAGGCAGCGTAGAGCGGCCCCCAGGTCCTGATTGGCCCTCTCCGTTTGGCCATTGGACTGAGGGTGGTAGGCCGAAGAGAGGCTAGCTGTGGCCCCGAGGGCCACGCAGAACGCTTTCCAAACTTGAGAGATGAATTGAGGGCCGCGGTCTGAAACAATGTCCGAGGGAAGTCCGTGGATGCAGAATATTTCTCTCAGGAGAACGTCAGCTGTCTCTTGGGCGGTGGGCAATCCAGCCAGGGGGATGAAGTGTGCCGCTTTGCTAAATCGGTCCACCACCGTCAGGATGGAAATTAAGATGTCATCCAGGTGGACGAACACATGGCGGCCCAACAAGTCCCGAAGAACGTCATTCACCAGGGCCTGGAACACAGCAGGAGCATTGGTGAGGCTGAATGGCATGACCAGGTATCCGAAGTGTCCGAGAGAGGTGTTGAAGTCGGTCTTCCATTCATCGCCCTCACGGATGCGGACCAGGTGGTAAGCGTTGCGGAGATCCAACTTGATGAA
The DNA here is from genome assembly GCF_963514075.1 of Conger conger. Lineage (NCBI taxonomy): Eukaryota > Metazoa > Chordata > Actinopteri > Anguilliformes > Congridae > Conger > Conger conger. The sequence continues at coordinate 78,779,043 of NC_083761.1, forward strand.
GATGGTGGCCTCGTGAAGTGGGTGGAACACGGAGTCCATCAAGGGCAGAGGATACTTGTTCCTCACCGTGATGTTGTTCAGCTCCCTGTAGTCGATGCACGGGCGTAAGCAGCCATCTTTCTTCTGAACGAAGAAGAATCCCGCGCCAACGGGAGAGGAAGATGGGCAAATTAGTCCGTTAGCCAGGCAGTCATGGATGTACTTCTCCATAGCCTCTCTTTCCGGTCTGGAGACGTTGTATAGGCGACTTGAGGGGAGTGACGAACCGGGAAGGAGCTTGATGGCGCAGTCGTAGGGTCAATGAGGAGGCAGTGACTGAGCTTGTGTCTTAGAGAACACCATGCCCAGGTCTTGGTAAGGAGTGGGAACCTTCTCCAAGGAGGGCTTGGGGGTCTGTGGTAGAGCTGGTACTCCCTCTGCTGGTGGTGGAGCCGAACGCAAGCAGGACAGATGGCATTTGGGATTCCAGGCTTGCACTTGATTAGAGCTCCAGTTGATCGTGGGGTTGTGTTTCTGGAGCCAGGGTAATCCCAAGATGAGTTGGTCATTGGGGGACTGGATGACGCGGAACCGGATCATCTCCCGATGGTTTCCAGAAATGACCAGTTGTATGGGAATGGTGATGTGCGTCATGCGGCAGAAAGTCCTTCCATCCAGCGACCGCGCATTCTCAGGGTGGGGTTGAGGGAGGGTGGGGATGTTCAGTTCAGAAACCAAATCTTCATCAATGAGGTTGGCGTTCGCTCCAGAATCCACCAACCCGTTAACCCGGGTTGTTCTGTCGGGTAGAATTAACAAGGTGGGGAGCATGGGACAATGGTTGTCTCTATTAGAACCCTCATATCTGTCGAATGCTCTCACCTCCACTGGTCTCTTGGTCTTGAAGGGGCACCGAGCCTCGGTGTGACTCGGCCTCCCACAGTAGAAGCACGAGCCGGTGGTTCTGTGGCGTGCTCGTTCCTCAACAGAGATCCTCGTACCGGCCCGGGACAGGTCCATGGGTTTGGATCCCTCAGAGTGCTGCTCCTCCAGTCGAGGACTAGGCCCCTGCCTGGGGTACGGGTTGCCGGGAGGGATCAGTCTCTCAGACCGATGTCCGTTGTCTGGCACGGTTGACCAGGCGGTTCGTGGTGCGCATGAGTTGGTTGAACTGGGTGATGGGGTCCAGTCGCGCCAACTCGTCCTGGAGCGTCTCACTCAGGCTGGCCAGGAAGAGATTCGCCAACGCCGCATCATTCCAACTAGTGGCCAGCGCGAGGGTGGGGAAGTCGATGGAGTGGTCTGCCACGGTCTTCCGTCCCTGGCACAGAGCAATCAGTCTCTGGGACGGCTCCTGGTCGCTGGATGCGTGTTGGAACACCTTCCGGATCTCATCGGCGAAGACCGGGTAACGAGGAGGGAATGAACCCCCGGACCACACCGCAGTAGCCCAGTCCAACGCCCTCCCCTTGAGTAGTCCCATCACATAGCCAATCTGACGGTCGTCGCTGTTGTAGGTCTGGGGCTGTTGCTTGAAACCGAATTCGCATTGGAGTAGGAAGGCCTTGCACCTCTCAGGTTCTCCAACCTCTTCCCGTGGTTGTGGCAGGACCGCGACGGCGAGCCTCCTCATCTCCGCACACAGTTCACAAATCTCCAGGTGAAGCTCGGAGATCCCTTGTGAATGCTGCCGGACGATGGCTCCTTGTTCCTGGAGGGCGTGGAACATGGCAGTAGAGTCAGCAGGGTCCATTGTGGCGAAATTGTTCTGAGACGGGTGCATAGGGGTTGGACCCAAAATGCACGACTCAGAAACAATGGTAAAATAAAGTCCCATCAGGGCTTTATTCGGGACGAATCCCAGGAGCGTAGTCAAAACAAGCAAAGTCCATACACGTAGATCCAGCCAATAAAACAATAAATAATCAGAAAACACGGTGCCGAGGGAAGAGGCAAACTCGTAGTCGGTAGACGTGCAGGGAGGTCCGGTAGCAGGAGAGCTGTCAGCGGGGCAGAAGGACAGGCGGGCAGCAGGCAGGGTCGTAGTCGAGGGCGATGCGGGAGTTGAAACCATAAAACAAAACAGCGAGGCAAAGGTACAAAAAACAGTAGACAAGGACGTGGTCAAAAACAAGCGATGGTCAACGAAACAGAAATCAATAAACGGTGGTCGATAAACAGGCTTGGATCTTAACGTGAAATCAATAGTAATAGTTGCTTTGACGGACAAGAGGCAGACAATTTCGCAAAGAACAGAAGTGCGACTGGGCTATAAATGCGGGTGTAGACAGGTGTAGACAATTAGTTAGAGAGCAGCAAGGGAATGGAAAACAGGTGCGAGGGATGACAAGTTTAACAAGATAATTAGTAATCGTTCGTAATAAACCTATCCTGCCCTAGCATTAGTAAATTAGTAAATGACATGCACGAGAAACGTAAGGTAACATGAACACATGATTAGTCTGTTAGTATTACCCAATCCTGATCTAACATTAGAAGTTTTAGTAAATAGACAAACAAAACAATTAGGGTGTGAGTGACAGAAAGAGAGAGAGAAAGCCAGAATGCAAGGTTTACGGAAAGACATGTAAAAGTGTATGTTTAAACAACGACCAGTTAGCGTAACAATAAACATAAATCAAAACATAACAATAAACGAACTAAGATGATAACTACTCAACATAACAAGGTAAAATAATCGTAACGAAAACATAACTAGATATGACAAGAAAATAAATCGTAACAAGAAATAAACTAAACAACATCACGAACCTAGACAAACATAATACATGATAAGACAATACGTGACTAAGACAAAATGATAAAACATAAAACAAGGCAAGACAGACCTGAAACGTGACAGCAACAAGACATTACATTACATTACATCAGAATAATGGCATTTGGCAGACGCTCTTATCCAGAGCGACGTACAACAAAGTGCATATCCATAACCAGGGATAAGTGCGCTGAAAGACCCTAGAAGGAAGTAAAAATTAAATTGCTACCTGCACAACTAAGATAAGGACCAGGGCCTATTTGAATTTCTTCTTTTTTTTCTTTTTTTTTAATCAAACAATCAAACCAACAACAAACAAAGCAAAATTATGACCAAACCCCTTAACTAGCCAAACACTGCTTACATAGCCAAACTAAAAATACTGATACACAAAAAAGTAAATCACAGAAAGACAACAATTAAGGTTCACAGGGAAGCAGGGAGGGATGGGGAGAGGTGCTGCTTGAAAAGCTGCCTCTTCAGTTTGCGCTTGAAGGTGGGAAGAGATTCTACAGTTCTGACCTCAATGGGGAGTTTGTTCCACCACCGTGGAGCCAGAACAGACAGTAGTCATGAGCGTGAGGTGGATGTTTGGAGAGGGGGAGGTGCCAAGCGGCCTGTGGAGGCTGAACAAAGAGGTCTGGCAGGGGTCTACGGTTTGATGATTTTTTGTAGGTAAGCTGGGGAAGACCCCTTAACTGCTTGGAAGGCTAGCACCAATGTTTTGAATTTGATGCGAGCCATGACAGGCAGCTAGTGGAGGGAAGTAAGCAGGGTGGTGACGTGAGTATTTGGGAAGGTTGAAGACCAGACGAGCTGCTGCATTCTGGATAAGTTGGAGGGGTCTGATGGTGGACGCTAGGATGCGAGCCAAGAGCTAATTGCAGTAGTCCAGGTGGGACAGAACCATCGCTTGGACCAGGAGCTGGGTTGTTCCATGGTTTTAGATAGAAAAGAAAGAAGAGATACCGACCGGGCGGTAGTTCTGGATGATGGAGGGATCCAGCGTCGGCTCTTTTTGAAGCTTGGTTGAGGTACTTGCAAGTTTGGGGCTGCATTTCTACGAATGGAGTCTGGGATTTTGTCAGAATTAATGGTCTCCTCAATGCTGAGAAGTACAGGCCGATAGTTATCCATCATGCAATACCCTCAGGGAGGCATCTGATTGGCCCCAAATTCATTCATGCAGGACAATGGGCCCAAACATACAGACAATGCCATTAAGCACTATCTTCAGCGTAAAGAAGAACAAGCAGTCCTGGAAGTGATGGTATGGCCCCCACAGAGCCCTGATCTCAACATCATCGAGTATGTCTGGTATTGCACAAAGAGACATTTGAGGCTGCCTAAATCCACAGAAGAACTGTGGCTAGTTATCCAAGATGTTCTGCTCATTCACTTCTTCTGTTCATGCATTTTATTAATTGATAAAAAATTAACTATGAACATTTCTATTTTTGAAAGAATTCTCATTTCACAGCATTTTTTCATACCTGCCTAAAACTTTTGCACAGTACTGTATATTTGTTCACTTGTAATAATAGTCCATGTAAGCCAGCTATGAAAACATATGAGATTTTCCTACCTGAACAAACCACAGCAGCATCTTCACTGTGACCACAGTTCTGAGACCCAAACCCAGAGTGCTGACACTGTGACAGGAAGGATTCACTTCCAGAACAGCTCACATCATCCAACCAGATGGGCCCGCTGCCCTGTCCAGAGTGGGCACTGCCTGGAGCAGCCTGAGCACTGCCACAGCCCACCTGTCTACACACCACCTCAGCATCTCTTAGGCCCCAGGAGTCATCACACACTGTTCCCCACTGGCCAGCATTGTAGATCTCCACTCTGCCAGAACACTGATCATCTCCACCCACCAGTCTGACCTGGGGTCTGGCTACATGAAATACATAAAGAAAATTCACATTCTTGGATGATTATGAAGAAGACTTTCCTTGGGGTCGTCTCCAATGGAACATTAATTTAAGGCACCATGGTATGTTGCATGGATAAGCCTCACAGCCTCAGATTGAATCAGACCCGTGCCTGTGCCACCATAGGGCAATAACTGCTGATTGCATCAGCTAGGTTATCGGAGGAATCATTCAGTTAGGGGACTGTATTCATCCCTCTCTAGTGACTGGCACTGATTGATCGGGTGCTGATGGATTGTATGTCAAAGCCGCAAAGGTGAGATCTTCCACCGATGCCACTCTGAGAGCTTTACTTTGCAGGGTCTCATTGTTTTCACCTGGACTTCATTAGGGCCAGGGGAATCCTCCTCCTGAGAGTATTTAAAGCCAGTGCTGGCAGTCATTCTACGCTTTTGTGTCCAACTGTTCGCTCTTGCGCAAAGCCGGTAAAAGCACTAGACTCTGATAACTTACGAGTCAGGTACTGTGCTGGGGTGTGTTCCCATTGTAAAGTGAAAAGGTAAGGAAGGTGTTCAGATGTTTGCGTTGTGTATACTGTCGCCTTCCTAAAGGTTCTCTGTTTTCTTCTTTATTTTTCGGGCTCGTGTGAGCCGGTGGTAGAGGGACATTGTCCCCGATAATTGTATTTTGGTTTGTGTTTTTTTCCTGAGCTGCGCCTCAAGGGTTTTATTTTCGTGCCTCGTATTTTCGCTAGGTTGTACTTTATTTTGATCCCCGGTTTGCGACGGTCAGTGCTCACCTACAAGCACTTGTTTTGGTCGGGTGGTTCGCCCTGTTTTTCTAAGGGTTGTTTTATTTTCTAATAGCCGTTCTGGGCTTTATTTCTTTTTCGATTCATTTTACGCTTTGTCGCTTCTGGCTCTCCGCCCAGCCCTGACCTTACATCAGTAGCATAAAAATTCGGCCTCATCACATTTTTCTGAAGCAAACGTTTCAAAATGAAGTTTATTTTCAGAAAAAGTGAGAGAGATGATAGATGTATGTAATCTGTACTCATCTTGCACAGAGAGGATGAGATCAAGGTTTTATGTTCACTGTCAAATTGAGCCCAACAGTTGAAATAAACACAAAAATATTTTACTAGAAACATTTTTACTCAGAGTGTGTCACCTTCTTATTTTTTCCAAAATTATGAGTCTTTTATCCATAAATATGAAAAGTCTGTGGGGAATATCTCATTTTAGAGCCTAAGGAAAAGTAAGTGAAAGTTTGGCACCTGCACAGGACAGTGCCACCAGAATCATTCACAAAGAAATCTGAGAAGAAAATAAAAATCATTGTACATATTTTTTTTACATTTTATACAGTTACAGAGTCAAAATCACACTGCATTTAATTTGTATGCAACTTTAGTACGGGACTTTGCATAGCATTATGTTTATTGCATGTTTAGTATTTAATCCAACCAAATTAGGAAATTCAAAAAATCACATAATAAGAAGGTTAAAAGTGGTTAAGATTTTGATGGATCAGATAATATTTAGATCTTGGGTTGACAGGCACCCACATTGACTCACTGTGCACACGTAATGCTTGGAATTATTTTTACAAATAGGAATGGTTATGTTCTCTTGTACATCATAATAATGGTCCATTTTATCCAGTTATGAAAACATCAGAGATTTCCTACCTGAACAAACCACAGCTGCATCTTCACTGTGGTCACAGTTGGAAGAGCCAAACCCAGGGTGCTGGCACTGTGACAGGGAGGATTCACTTCCAGAACAGCTCACATCATCCAACCAGATGGACCCGCTGCCCTGTCCAGAGTGGGCACTGCCTGGAGCAGACTGAGCACTGCCACAGCCCACCTGTCTACACACCACCTCAGCATCGTTTAGGTCCCAGGAGTCATCACACACTGTTCCCCACAGGCCAGCATTGAAGATCTCTACTCTTCCAGAGCACCGATTATTTCCATTCACCAGTCTGACCTGGGATCTAGCTACATGAAATACATAAAGAAAATTCACATTCTTGGATGATTATGAAGAAGACTTTCCTTGGGGTCGTCTCCATGGAACATTCATTTAAGGCACCATGGTATGTTGCATGGATAAACCTCACAGCCTCAGATTGAATCAGAACCGTGCCCGTGCCACCATAGGGCAATACCTGCTGATTGCATCAGCTAGGTTATCGGAGGATTCAATCAGTTAGGGGACTCTATTCATCCCTCTCTAGTGACTGGCATTGATTGATCGTTTGCTGATGGATTGTATGTCAAATCCGCATAGGTAAGATCTTCCACTGATGCCACTCTGAGAGCTTGGCTGTACTTTGCAGTGTGAAAAGGAGAAGCTGGTGACACCACATGTTTCAGAGGACTGAAACCGTGGTTGTCTACACCCTCATGAGTGAGCTGTGGCATTCATACACATTTTTACGGTAGCATATAACTTTGGCCTCATCACATTTTTCTGAAGCAACGGTTTCTTTGTCCATCCACCCATCCATTATCTGAATCCGCTTATCCTGAACAGGGTTGCAGGGGGGCTGGAGCCTATCCCAGCATACATTGGGCGAAAGGCAGGAATACACCCTGGACAAGTCGCCAGTCCATCGCAGGCCACACACACCATTCACTCACACACTCATACCTACGGGCAATTTAGACTCTCCAATCAGCCTAACCTGCATGTCTTTGGACTGTGGGAGGAAACTGGAGTACCCGGAGGAAACCCACGCAGACACGGGGAGAACATGCAAACTCCGCACAGAGAGGCCCCGGCCCCAGGACCTCCTTGCTGTGAGGCAGCAGTGCTACCCACTGCACCATCCGTGCCGCCCCGCAATCAAAACATGCAAATGCATTACAGTATCAACCAAATGTTTTGTATTAGTACGCCTATTATACCTTTTGAAGAATATAAAGTTTCATATTGATTGAAAACTTTCCACATTACCAACTACTTGTTTGAATCTGTAACACTTTTTGATCATTTACTTGCCGGACCCAAATTTGGCATTGTATATATTCTGAATAAATGATCTATTTGACTTTTCATTGTCCTTAACCAAAATATCGACTAGTCTTAGAAGTTTGGAAGTCATACACCAAGTGGTGCAGTAAGCCATCAGAAATGGAAAAGATGTGGCTAGATAAACTACATTCACTGTCCACTCTTTCACTTGCTTACTGGTTCATAACATTGACTATTTCTAAAAAATAAAAAAAACTTTTGATATGAAAAGGCTTTTAGTGGTCTGAGGTGGTTTACTACCCTGACGTCCCTGAGATGCTGTCATCAGAAACAAAATCTTCTTTGATATGGATTTTTACAAATAAAGTTCTGTTTATTTAATTTAAGAGATTTAAGATAAGTCTTACCTGGGTTATTAGTTAAAATGGCCGATAGCAATCGGAGTAACAGTGCAGCTCCTGAGATCATCATTCTTCAGACTTGATTCTCCAATGACCATGCAAAATCTAGTGGAAAAAAATCACTAGATAAAAAATAGAAAAAAATGTTTATCTTTTTTTATCTTTTTATCTTTTTAAAACCACCGTATTAAAAATGTAATCCTCACGCCCTACTGATTACGGCGATCGTAAAACGAAGCGAGTAAGAAGCAGGTATGCAAACAGAGCCTACGGAGAAAACTACGCAGGCTCCAAACTGTGTTATAGCCTACCTAGCAGGTCCCACTATGTTGATTTGCATTTATATGTATGTTTATTCATAGTGTTTGCGATGTCTGATCCGCACTGGTATTTATACAAAAACAATAACTGCAACACAACTGCCACAAAGTGTAATTTGAAGAATTTAGCAGTTCTTGTAGATTATATCTGTTAAATTATTAGTTTGTTCAAAAATATTGCTGTGGCTTTAAAAATATGGTTTGACACTGCGGAATTGAAAAGATTTAAATGATGACTTTCAGAGAATACATTTTCTGCATTACCGATTCGCTGAAACGACGCCGATTTGCGCATGAGACCGAGCAGGTGCTTCCTGCTATGAAAATAGCATGCAACAGTAGCCCTGAATGAAACCACAGTCATATCTGGTTATGAAAAAATAGAGACACAGAAAGGCAAAAAACATTTTTGTATCACAAACTAGCCTACATGTTCTATATTTACATTGGGAGCAATAATTATTTGATCCCTTGCTGATTTTGTACGTTTGCCCACTTGGAATGGAATGGAAAGAATGGAACTGTGTAGAATTTTAATCATAGGTACATTTTAACATTGAGAGATATCACAAAATAATCCACAATAACAACATCATATACATTTTATAAATTTATTATCGTATTTTTCCATGAAATAAGTATTTGATCCCCTACCAATCAACAATAATTCTGCCTCCCACAGATACCAGTTAGTTTTCCATTAAGAAGCACTCCTAATCTCAACTCATTACCCAAAACACCTGTGTCAATTCGTTACATCATTATGTAGCTGTATAAAAGACACCTGTCCACACAATCAATCAGATTCCAACGTTTCCACATTGGCCAAGACAAAGGAGCTGTCTAAGGACATCAAGGACAAAATTGTAGACCTCAGAGCCACGGCCCGGACAGCTGGAAACCTCTGGGCATTCCGGCTCAGTGGGAGCGTCACAGCGGGATTAACAGTAAACTGGAGTGGGTCAATCCTCGCTCTCTCTCTCCCGCCCTCACAATCTTAGCTCCTTCCCACACAAACACACGCACATAAGACATTGATATGAATATAAATAATCAGTTAATAATTTACTGTATATTTATTTCATAAACCGCAACCCTTCTGAGTAGTCTATTGTTCCATTATTAATGCCTAAGGGCACATGAAACTTTGGCACTTTAAAAAAGAATAACGATCATGAAAGAACGTTTAAAACGTTTGTTCAATAACCGTAATTCAGCGAGAGATTGATTGTAACAACAAAAAAAAAACAGCACGCTGTGGGTTCCCCGTAGGGTTTTGAGAACTACTGCTCTATTTTACTCAGATAGGCCACCAGCATCAGTATGAAAAATGCTTCCCCTCCGTTCGTCTTCCATTAACTTTGAACAGAGAACGAAAAGAACGCTGCGTACTTAGCAACTGAAAGCCTCGTATGACCCGAAGTGGAGCTATTTGGACCAGGGCTTCGGCGAAATGCAGATCTGTGGACAAGAAAGAAACATCTGTGCGCGCCTGAAACCAAACACCTGAAACCAAAGATAAGTCCAGAATTAACAAAGATAAAACCATGAGCAGTAAGTTCTTCTTCCGTTAGGTTAAAGGGATTAAATAATATTAGCCTACATTATCGTTAGAAACGTTTTACTCCAGAGGATTTACTTTAATTTAGAAACAGCTATCAGCAGTGTTTCACAATCGTATTAATACACTTAGCTCTGGCCCAAAATTATGGCACCGGGCAAAATTAAATAAGAGCAGAAGTTTACATGAAATCCAGAAACACAAACTGCCCTCTTTGACTGCCACTGTCTTATAACAATTATTACAATTAACTAGTTAACTAATTGAAATCCCATTGTCTGCTAAATCACAGACCTGATTGAGCTAGGCGGAGATGCAACACCTGCAGTCAATCTTGCCTTTGAAAGGTTTAGAATTTCTGATCACAGTGCTCTGAGGCGGACACTCCCCACATCAGAACATAGTAATGTTTGGTATTATTCTGATTGTTTCAGTGCGACTGGTACAATGGTCTAATTTCCACAACGGTATACCTAAGACATCATAACCATCCAGGAACCTAGGGAAAACTGTGTGGATATCTGTGCAAGTGAAAGCCATTTGCCTTGACCCCCATGATCAAATCTCACTGCCTGGGGAGGCCTAGCTCTAAATTTCAAATGGTTATGAACACCAGATGGTACATTCTGGACACATTTTAATGATCAGGATCAAAGGCCTGGTTTGTGCTTTTAAGGACAGTATACCAAGAAATCTGGGAGTTTACGTTTTTCACATGTAATATCAACACATCTGGAGGACTGTTGTTTTAACTGCTGTTAGGCTGCTAAGGGGACTACCCCACGACACATCCAAACTTGAATTACTCCCTACACCTTAACAAGGACCACTCCCACATGACAGGGCTGGTCGCCTTGTGCTCCCTCATTACGAGCACCAGGTATTCACTGTACTGTCCTCAGTGGTGGAATGACTTGCCTACCACTGTCATAATAGCATAATTTCTATGCAGAATGAAAACACACCTCTTCCGACTGTACTTTAGTCCTCCTTCCTGATGATATCCAGTTGCAGTAGAACAGCCTATGTTGAGCTTTGTTTGTTGCTGGGATCTTTGTCTACATATGACACCCAGCTGAAAAAAACAGCTCAAGCTAGGTTGTGAAACAGCTGGTAGCTGGCTGACCAGTTCAGACCAGTTTTGGGAGAGACGGGGGCAGCACAGGGCAGGGTAGGTACAGTGCCTCTTCCTTCAGGGCAGGGAAGTGTTTCTGAAACGCAGGTTGCGATGTTACTAATGACACTAAGGCTCTGAGGCGTGTGTATCATTTTCAGAAAATCACACGACTGATGACAACCGGGGCCTTGTTTTGTGCAAAACCATGTGATTGGTTTGGCTGGAGTTTCAGGCACTCTTGGGTTCGGGCTGCAGATACTGTGCAAAGCAAACCCCCAATTTAACTTGTGGGTTGTCATACTGGTTGTCATACTGGTTGTCGTTGCCGTTGCCGTCTCCAGTTACTTTTACTGCCAAATTGAGCCCACACAAACTGTCCCTCTTTCTTTCAATTGTCCTATGTTCTCAATTTTGGAGTAAAGAGTCACATAATTGTATCATTGACTAATTTTCTAACATGTTGAATCAGACATTAAATATAGACGTAAATTACTTGGGAATAATTTGCAAACAGCCTAATGGTTACATTACATTGCAGTCATTTGGCAGATGCTGTTACCCAGGGCAACATACAATAAAGTGCAAATCATAACCAGGGATAAATGCGCTGAAGACCCTCGAGGGAAGTATGATTCCATGTGCTAGAGTGATCGATAACTGTAGGCTTGGAGTAAATCATGAGAATCATTGTTGATTACACCAGTAGTGGCCTACACTTTGCTAAAGGTTACTAGTCAATAATGTTTCTGCCCTCCAGCAAGTGGCATAGGATTTGAAATAATTTGGCAGCTGTACATTATTTTACCAGCAGGTGTCACTAGTCTACACTTTAGGTTTTGAGTAATAGGAAGCCTCAATACTTCACAAGCCTCATTTCTCCATCACTAGTCGCAGGTGTCATTTTATTTCAGAATGAAATGGCTGAAGTAATGTATAGGGCAGAGGCAAACATAATAAACAATGGCCAAAATACATGGCCAAGCTACATGGGAAAAGCAGCAAACTGAGGCAATATACAGGGAGAGCAATCAGCCCTTAAAATGGGACTCAAGGTGGAACAGGTGCTGATGACCTGCAGCAGAGGAGAGCTTTCTATAGATCCCAGACATTTGTTTGCATCTATGTTAGTCATGATGACGGTATGCTGATTTTTCTACAGGATGATGGAAAAGGGAATAAGGATTGCTGCACTATAGTAGGGGAATGCTTTTGTACTTTTGAGTCATAGATGAAAAACTGAAACCAACTTAAATTGATCTTTTGACACATCCAGTCAAGTACTTTGGCTGCTGTAGCCTCCACTGTGACTCCACTGTGTGTTCAGAGATACTCTTTTGCATACTCAATATTTCTGCACCATTCTCTGCAAACTCTAAAGACTGTTGTGTGTGAAAATTCCAAGAGATCAGCTGTTACAAACATACTCAAACCAGCTCGTCTGGCACCAACAATCATTCCACGGTCAAAGTCACTTCGATCACAATTTTTCCCCATTCTGATGGTTGATGTGTGCATTATACTGCTGCCACACAATTGCCTGATTAGATAATCGCATTAATGAGTAGGTGTAATAAAGAAAAAGTATTCATAATAAAGTGCTCGGTGAGTGTATATACATATATATACATACAGTACTGTGCAAAAGTTTTAGGCAGGTGTGAAAAAATGCTGTAAAGTAACAATGCTTTCTAAAATAGAAATGTTAATAGTTTATTTTTATCGATTAACAAGATGAAAGTGAGTGGACCAAAGAAAAATCTAAATCAAATCAATATTTGGTGTGACCAACCTTCAGCGTTCAAACCAGCATAAATTCTTCTAGGTACACTTGCACAAATTTAGGGATTTTGTAGGCGTATAGTCAGGTGTGTGATTAACCAATTATACCAAACAGGAGCTAATGATCATCAATTTTCTATGTAGTTTGGAACACAATCATTAACTGAAACAGAAACAGCTGAGTTGGAGGGTTAAAACTGGGTGAGGAACAGCCAAACTCTGCTTCCAAGGTGAGGTTGCTGAAGACAGTTTAATGTCAGAAGTCATACACCATGGCAAGACAGAGCACAACAACAAGACACAAGGTAGTTTCTCCCAGGCAGAAATTTCAAGGCAGACAGGGGTTTTCAGATATGCTGCACAAGCTCTGTTGAAGAATCACAAAGAAACGGGCAACATTGAGGACCGTAGATGCAGTGGTCGGCCTAGGAAAGTGCAGCAGATGAAAGACACATCATACTTACTTCCCTTCGCAATCGGAAGATGTCCAGCAGTGCTATCAGCTCAGAATTGGCGGAAACCAGTGGGACCTAGGTACACCCATGTACTGTGGGGTCTGGTCAGAAGTGGTCTTCATGGAAGAATTGTAGCCAAAAAGCCATACCTCCAACGTGGAAACAAGGCCAAGCAACTCAACTATACATGAAAACACAGGAACTGGGATGTAGAAAAATGGCAGCAGGTTCTCTGGACTGAAATATTTGGCTGTAGCAGAAGACAGTTTCTTTGCCGAAGGGCTGGAGAGTGGTACAAGAATGAGTGTCTGCAGGCAACAGTGAAGCATGGTGGAGGTTGGTGTTTGGGGCTGCATTTCTGCAAATGGAGTTGGGGATGTGGTCAGAATTAATGGCCTCCTCAATGCTGAGAAGTACAGGCAGATACTTATCCTTCATGCAATGCCATCAGGGAGGCATCTGTTAGGCCCCAAACATACAGCCAATGTCATTAAGAACTATCTTCAGCTTAAGAAGAACAAGGAGTCCTGGAAGTGATGGTATGGCCCCCACAGAGCCCTGGTCTCAACATCATTGAGTCTGTCTGGGATTACATGAAGAGACAGAAGCATTTGAGGCTGCCTAAATCCACAAAAGAACTGTGGCTAGTTTTCAAAGATGTTTGGAGCAACCTAACCTACCTGCCGAGTTCCTTCAAAAACTGTGCAGGTGTACCTAGAATCATTTATGTTGTTTCGAAGGCTAAGGGTGTTCTCACCAAATATTGATTTGAGTTCGATTTTTCATCCGTTCATTAACTTCTTCTGTTCATCCATTTTGTTAATTGATATTTGATATAATATTTTTTCAAAGCATTCTTATTTTACAGAATTTTTTCAAACCTTCCTAAAACTTTTGCACAGTGCTATGTATATAGATATAAAAGCGTTGAGGTGTTTGTGAATGACATCATCATTGTATTTAGTTTGTGTGGTGATTTCAATAAATTCCTGAATTGTGAAAAAAAAAAAAGTTTCTGTGTTCTAAATTGCTCACTGAGTATTGCTTTGTGGAAAGGCTTTGTCTTAGAGGTAGTGAGGGGTCGGGCCAGGTGTGAGAAGCCTACTTACCTGGCAGGACTGCCTACCACATAAATATTCTTTGAAGAAAGGCCATTAGCCCTCCCATTGTGAACTGGTGCTAAAAAATAAGACTACGTTTAATTTATTTTACCCCCCCCCCCCCCCCCCGGAGCATATATCATTAGCCCCCACCTTTTGGCACCCATGCCTGTGTGGTTCCTGGAGGAGCCTTCCTGGGCCCCTGTGGAGCCCCCCTTCTCTCACATTCCTTGCAGGATTTGAGCACAGGAATACTGGAGATGTTTCATGATAATCCCAGGTCAGAATATGGTAATGGTTGGTGTTATTCTGATTATTATGTTATTCTAGTGCAATGGTCTAGTTACCATAACAGTAGCCGAGGGGAAACTGTGGAAAATCTGTCTCTGTTGAAGCCATTTGCTTTTGCCCCCTGATCAAGGTCTCACTGGCTGGTGGGGCTTTAGCTCTAAATTCCAGATGGTTGACCCATTTTTAGGGTCAAGAACAAAGGCCTGGATTTTGGAGATAAGGAGAAGAAAGCAAGCAATCTGGGGTTTTGTCTTCTTTCCTTTAATTCAGCCAAATCAGGTTCATCCAAAAGGTATATTACCATGAGAGGCACAGAACATATTCATCACATAATACGGTTGTTGCCAAAACTGTCAAATACATCTCTCTCCAGGTATCTCCAGTAAACTCTCTGATTCAGACTTCCTTTGGGGGAGTCAGACCATTGGCTCCCAGGAATGTCCGCATCTAGAGAGACTGAGATAAAGGGAAGATGGACTGTGGCTGTAGGGGGGTTCTGGGGGTGTTTTAGTTGAGGGGTCAGTAAGCCATGGGAAAAAAATGTGTCTGTGACCGTGACACTCCCAGAGTGTCCCCATTCGGACATTTCTGTCATGACACCCTACACTTCTCCCCTGGGTTAATGGTGGACTTTTCGTGACAACTACATCATAATAAAACATAAGCATAATCTCTTTGGTATGGATGTGATCTGGTAAAATCAAGGAATCGGATGAGATACATTTCATACCAAATGGAGTTTAATAAACCTACATGTCCTCTCTGGTAATCATCTAATTTTCCCTACTTAACAACCCCCAAGGGTGGGGGTCTACATTCCAGATTTGACCACCCCTCCTGGTTAATTGATGGCACTGCCGCCTGATTTCAAAAGTATGATTTGTCATAAAAGCAAAGGAGACAGACCAATCTGGGAAGATCGCAATCGACTTCCCACACTGCATGTCCTGTGTATGTATGTATAGGGAAGATCGTAACCGGCTTCTCACACTATGTACGTTCTGTGTTTGTGTGTAGCCAAAGCAGGCTAGGTATGATTATTTACTCTATCTCTATTCTTAATTTGTGTATTTTGTAATTGACTATTGTATCTAAATTATTTTGTTTGTAACTTGCGTGATCTCCATGACTCTCATTCATTTTGTACCTTTTCGGCCTAAATTACGACTGAATACTCAGGGTTGACCAACTGATCAGTGGCTTGGTACTCTTGTGGCGTTTCCAAGCTGGGAAAGGCAGCCAAGTTCGGCCCATGAAAAGGATTGGTGGTGCATGGCTCTTGTAATTTGATGCGAAGAGAACCCATGAGCGTTTCTACGTCGGTTCTTGTCAAGTTAGCTCTCAGGAGCCCTCTAAATGCACGCCGACCTGGGCTCACAACTATCTATGTCAAATGTAGTGCATGTATTGTGTTGGCTAGACCCTCAGCCTCTGAGTTCTCCGCCGAACTGAGATTCAGCAATAATGCTAATCCCGGGAGCATATATTGAGCAATGGTGGCGCAGGTAAGAGTCAAATGTAATCACTCCCGAGGTTTGCGTATGTTTGAAAACCAAATTTCTAAATTATATCTTAAACGGAGTCAGATAACGAAGGTGAATGTACTGGCCCTATTGTTGCGATTCTTGGTCAGCCCAGACCAGTAAAGAGCGGAAGGCAGAGTGGTACTACTGTCTTTGTAATGTGGTTTATTTATTGGCTGATCTAGACTCTCCGCATAGTGGTCATTATTATTTAACCCTACTAATATTCTTCCAGCAACACCAGAAGGACAAGCATGCAAATACCTTTGGCCCGTGCTAAATTCCGTCGTTGGGTTAGCATGGGGTTTTACAGAGATGAACAAATTTCAGTGATCCCAAAATGTATACAATTGGTTAGTGTGTGTTTTTACAGCATTCCTGTACGTGTTCAAAACTACTATTTACAATTAACAACCAACTTATGAATCTGACCTACTTAATGTTGTCATATGAGTTTGTGCTTAAAACAAATCTATGAAACATGTCGGAATCACTGTATATAAAGTTGATTAAAATTACAGAAATGTCAGAGCATGGCACAGTCACCAGTTTTGCTGATTTTGCCCTCAGAACCCAGAGGGTTAACACTTCTGAGGAACAATCCTCACAATTTACCTAATTTGGAATAAAGTAAAGATCTTGCATTAATATGCAAAGCACCGAAATATGAAAATAAATTAACTTAATTGATCAGTTGAACACACACACACACACACACACACACACACACACACACAAGTCTTTACAGATGAAACGATAGTCGCTTTAATTATGTAATCACAGTCAGAGCTTTTGAAGAAATACAAGGACAAAAGGTGAGCTCTTCTGTGTTGGCAGGCAGTAGCCGACATTGGCAGATGGAGAGTGTGAGCAGGAGTAATGATGAGAGGAGAAGCACTCTGAGCAGCAGCAGGACTGCAACCCCAGCGATAGCGTGGCCGCAATCCAAGCAATGGAGCCGCCATGTTCAATGATACTTGCAGTATCATCTCAAGGGTGGCTGCGCCATTCTGCAGAGTAGTCAGGGGAAAAATCATGTTACGCAGATAATATTTGACCTGATCAAGAACACATTTTACAGTTTCACTTTTATAATTTTTGTTTACACCCAGTCCTTTTCCAGTCTCAAATTTTTCATGAATACTGTCTATGTTATTGTAATTTAGGGAAAAAAGACCCATCTCAATTTTGTTTTTATAATGTCTTATAATGTTAATGTTGACCAATAGAACACAGACAACATGAATCTGTATATACACTCAGCAAGCACTTTATTAGGTAAAAGTTATGACACGTTGTGTGTTCAGCGATGCTCTTCTACATACCACTGTTGTAATTTGGGGTTTTAGCATTACTGTCACCTTCCTGTCAGCTTTGTCCAGTCTGGCCATTCTCCCCTGACATCTCTCAGAACAAGACGTTATATTTCACACACACTCTTGAGACTAGTGTGCGTGAAAATCCCAGGAGATCAGCAGTTTCTGTGATATTCAAACCACCCTGTCTGCCACCAACAATCATTCCAAGGTCAAAGTCACTTAGATCACATTTTTTCCCCATTCTGATGGTTGAAGTGAACATTAACTGAAGCTCTTGACCCGTATCAATATGTATGCACTGCACTGCTGCCAGACAATTGGCTGATTAGATAATTGCATGAAGTTTCCCACACACTGTGCTTTTAAATGTGACCGTTGACCGTTGAAGAGTTTTCATGAATTAAATATATTTATTCAATTGAAATAGCTAACGTTGAAGTAATGACCGCACATCCACAATAACTTGCCTACTGATTAAAGTGCAAGTTTTGGAAACGTTAAAAAAAAGTCTGATAAGATTGGATGCCCATTGATTTCTTTGGACAGAACAACAAGAAAATCGGGACAGACGGCTGTTAAATGTGAGCTGCTCACTGGTGTCCGTGTGAATTAATAGGCTAACTTGGTAGAACACGTCTTTTGATTTAAAATGATGGGGTGATTTCACAGGACTGCCGACAACACTAAATCAAACTATGAGTAGCTGCTGTACAGTCATTGATGGACAACAAGCTGACAATGCAATAATGCTATAAAATGCATAACGTAAACTGACCGTGTTCCAAACACTAAGTTAGCTCACTATGTTCCGAATAGTGCAACTTTCAGGACAAACAAATAAAAAATTACTTCCAGATTGGTCTGATTCCTTCCTTCTTCAGAGAAACGTGACACGAGTCACATACACGATCCATTTCATCAAACAGTGACATGGTAATGGTGCTCCACTGTCACATTGTGGTGAGGAAGCTGTTGCTAACGAGAGACTACGAACCAGGCATGCTTATACTGCTCAGCCTATCATCGTGAGCTAACAAACACAGGGACGTTGCATGTGAATTTGTCGTTTTATCTATAAATATTGGTACAATTCACATCAATTATAGTATTCAATGTATTTTGAGTCTGGGATAGCCAATAAGCAACTGTAACCATAAACCACGCTCCTCAGGAGAAACACAACCATTGTACGGACATTAACTTCTGCTGGATGCGGCCGCTTGAACGGAACACGGTGAGTTTATGTTACGCTTATACAGCCCCGCAAATTCCGCTTTTGTCCCTTAATCTATCCTATAACTTCAGAAATTACATTTCATAGTCTTTGTGATAGGTCATTAAGGCTGCAAAACCAAAAATGTGTGATCTTAGTGCTGAATTTAAACCACTTTCAGCTATAGTTTATGTACAAAATGAGCAATATTGAGGAGCTAAGTAAATAAAGCTTATAATTATAATTTACACTTCTAGGTGAGAAACACTGCTCAAAAAAGGTAATGTCACCAAAGCACTTTCACACACACACACACACACACACACACACACAAAAACACATTAACAAGCAATATCTCCAAACCTAATCTTGTAGCACTGATCTTCTGGTTTCACATCAAATGAAAAAAAGAGATCTGCGCTGACATACGCCATTTACTGCATTGCATCACATATATGTAGGTGAAAAGCAGAAAGATTTTGATGGATCTAATTATATTTAAGTTTTGGGTTGACAGGCACCCTGTATTGTTACATTGACTCATTATGCACACGTAATGTTTGGAATTATTTTTACAGATAGGAGTATAGATACAGTATCTTAATAATTTAAGACAGTTTTGAAAACGTCAGAGATTTTCCTACCTGAGCAATCCACAGCAGCATCTTCATGATGACCACAGTTGTGAGACCCAAACCCAGAGTGCTGGCACTGTGACAGGGAGGATTCACTTCCAGAGCAACTCACATCATCCAACCAGATGGGCCCGCTGCCCTCTCCAGAGTGGGCACTGCCTGGAGCAGCCTGAGCACTGCCACAGCCCACCTGTCTACACACCACCTCAGCATCGTTTAGGCCCCAGGAGTCATCACACACTGTTCCCCACTGGCCATCATTGTAGATCTCCACTCTTCCAGAGCACCGACCATCTCCACCCACCAATCTGACCTGGGCACTAGGAACCGGGCCACTGTCTATATGAAACACATGAAAAAAACTGTCATGAAAAGATTCACGTTCTTGGATGATTATGAAGAAGACTTTCCTTGGGGTCTTCTACATGGCACATTCATTTAAGGCATCATATTGTGTTGCATGGATGAGCCTCGCAGCCTCAGATTGAATCAGGACCGTGCACGTGCCACCACAGGGCAATAACTGCTGATTGCATCAGCCAGCTTCTGAGAGGATTCAGTGAGTTTTGGGACTCTATTCATCCTTCTCTAGTGACCGACAGTGATTGATCGGGTGCCCATGGACTGTATGTAAAAGCAGCATACAAAAGATCTTCCACCGATGGCTGAGAGCTTGGCTGTATAGTACAGTGTGAAAAGGAGAAGCTGGTGAAACCACATGATTTTGATTTTGTCCCTTCGCTTGTCTGTCTTCTTGGTTATTGAACTCTGCCTATTTTTTGATAATTCTTCTTATCACCCTGCATGTATCTGTCTGCCTTGATTAGGACAATTGCCTGTCCTTGGATTATGTTTTGGATCTGCCCCTTGTTTATTAAAAACCTGCTATTTTTTGCGTTATCTCTGAGTCTGCGTTTGGTTCTCTCTGCCTGATTCCTGACAGAATTTATTTGAATTGCACTATTTGTTTCGGTCAAAATAACAACAAATGAAGAATGTTCAAACAAAAAGTGTTTGATACTAATTTGAAAATATAAACTAATGATAACATGACCAATCAACAAACAAAATAACCCAAGATCGTTTCCTCAGCTACTGTGGTAAGCAAAACATTATGTCAAAGTGAAGTTGACCTTTCTACCTTTTGGATATAAAATGCCATTACTTTATAATTTCATCCTATTAGACATTTGTGTGAAATGATGTCATAATTAGCATATGAACTCTTGAGTTATTGCCAGAAACGTCTTTTGTGAGGTCACAGCAACCTTGACCTTTGACCACCGAATTTAAATCAGTTCATACAGTCCAAGTGGATATTTGTGCCAAATCTGAAGAAATTTCCTTTAGGTGTTCCTGAGATATCGCATTCATGTGAATGACATGAAATCAAAGGGACCTTGACCTTTGACTGCCAAAATATACACTGTTCATCCATGAGTCCAAGTGGATGTTTCTGGCTAATTTAGATAAAATCCCTCAAGGCGTTCCTGAGTTATCACATTCATAAGAATGACGTGCGATCACAGTGACCTTGACCTTTGATGACCAAAATCTAATCACTTCATCCCTGAGTCTGATTGGATGTTTCTGCCATATTTGAAGAAATTTCCTTTGGGCCTTCCTGAGATATCACAGAAATGGGATGGATAGACAGAAGGACAGACGGAGGACCCAAAACCAAAATGCCTTCGGCCATGCCTGTATAAAAAGGCATTATAGAAAAGGTATATTGAAGGCATAAAAAATGTATATTGGTATATTGACACATAGTGTGTCACCTTCTTATTTTCCCCCAAATGATGAGCCTTTTATCCATAAATGTGAAAAATCAATGGGAAACGTCTCATTTTAGAGCCTAAGGAACAGTAAGAGAAAGTTTGGCACCTGTACGGGAAAGTGCCACCAGAATGTGCCACCAAAACGTCAGAGATTTTCCTACCTGAGCAAACCACAGCAGCATCTTCTTGATGACGACAGTTGTGAGACCCAAACCCAGAGTGCTGGCACTCTGACAGGGAGGATTCACTTCCAGAGCAACTCACATCATCCAACCAGATGGGCCCGCTGCCCTCTCCAGAGTGGGCACTGCCTGGAGCAGCCTGAGCACTGCCACAGCCCACCTGTCTACACACCACCTCAGCATCGCTTAGGCCCCAGGAGTCATCACACACTGTTCCCCACTGGCCATCATTGTAGATCTCCACTCTTCCAGAGCACCGACCATCTCCACCCACCAATCTGACCTGGGCACTAGGAACCGGGCCACTGTCTATATGAAACACATGAAAAAAACTGTCATGAAAAGATTCACGTTCTTGGATGATTATGAAGAAGACTTTCCTTGGGGTCTTCTACATGGCACATTCATTTAAGGCATCATATTGTGTTGCATGGATGAGCCTCGCAGCCTCAGATTGAATCAGGACCGTGCACGTGCCACCACAGGGCAATAACTGCTGATTGCATCAGCCAGCTTCTGAGAGGATTCAGTGAGTTTGGGGACTCTATTCATCCCTCTCTAGTGACCGACAGTGATTGATCGGGTGCCCGTGGACTGTATGTAAAAGCAGCATACAAAAGATCTTACACCGATGGCTGAGAGCTTGGCTGTACAGTACAGTGTGAAAAAGGAGAAGCTGGTGAAACCCCATGATTTTGATTTTGTCCCTTCCCTTGTCTGTCTTCTTGGTTATTGAACTCTGCCTATTTTTTGATAATTCTTCTTATCACCCTGCATGTATCTGTCTGCCTTGATTACGACAATTGCCTGTCCTTGGATTACGTTTTGGATCTGCCCCTTGTTTATTAAAAACCTGCTATTTTTTGCGTTATCTCTGAGTCTGCGTTTGGTTCTCTCTGCCTGATTCCTGACAGAATTTATTTGAATTGCACTATTTGTTTCGGTCAAACTAACAACAAATGAAGAATGTTCAAACAAAAAGTGTTTGATACTAATTTGAAAATATAAACTAATGATAACATGACCAATCAACAAACAAAATAACCGAAGATTGTTTCCTCAGCTACTGTGGTAAGCAAAACATTATGTCAAAGTGAAGTTGACCTTTCTACCTTTTGGATATAAAATGTCATTACTTTATAATTTCATCCTATTAGACATTTGTGTGAAATGATGTCATAATTAGCATATGAACTCTTGAGTTATTGCCAGAAACGTCTTTTGTGAGGTCACAGCAACCTTGACCTTTGACCACCGAATTCGAATCAGTTCATACTTGAGTCCAAGTAGATATTTGTCCCAAATCTGAAGAAATTTCCTTTAGGTGTTCCTGAGATATCGCATTCATGTGAATGACATGAAGTTAAAGGGACCTTGACCTTTGACTGCCAAAATATACACTGTTCATCCATGAGTCCAAGTGGATGTTTCTGGCTAATTTAAATAAAATCCCTCAAGGCGTTCCTGAGTTAACACATTCATAAGAATGACGTTCGATCACAGTGACCTTGACCTTTGATGACCAAAATCTAATCACTTCATCCCTGAGTCTGAATGGACGTTTCTGCCATATTTGAAGAAATTTCCTTTGGGCCTTCCTGAGATATCACAGAAATGGGATGGATAGACAGAAGGACAGACGGAGGACCCAAAACCAAAATGCCTTCGGCCATGCCTGTATAAAAAGGCATTATAGAAAAGGTATATTGAAGGCATAAAAAATGTAAATTGGTATATTGACACATAGTATGTCACCTTCTTATTTTTCCCCAAATGATAAGCCTTTTATCCATACATGTGAAAAATCAATGGGAAACATCTCATTTTAGAGCCTAAGGAACAGTAAGTGAAAGTTTGGCACCGGTACGGTTAAGTGCCACCAGAATATTTCACAAAGAAATCTTAGAAAAAAATTAAAATCATTGTATATTTTCTTTACATTTTATATAGTTACAGAGGGTCAAAATAACACTGCAGAAAACATTTGTATGCCAAGTTAGTACAGGACTTTGCATAGCCTTATTTTTATTGCATGTTTACCATTTAATCCCACCAAATGAGAAAATTTACAAAAATCATAAAGTATCAATATGAAAAAGTGTTAACTGGTTTTTAAGAGATATCAAACATTGAATGGGGTGAAATTGACCCCAAACATAATATGAAGGTTAAAAGCGGTAAATATTTTGATGGATCTGATTCTATTTAAATCTTGGGTTGACAGGCTCCCTGTATTGTTACATTGACTCATTATGCACACGTAATGCTTGGAATTCTTTTTACAGATAGGAGTATAAATATCTCAATAATTTAGGCCAGTTATGAAAACATCAGAGATTTCCTACCTGAGCAAACCACAGCAGCATCTTCATGATGACCACAGTTGTGAGACCCAATCCCAGAGTGCTGGCACTCTGATAGGGAGGATTCACTTCCAGAACAGCTCACATCATCCAACCAGATGGACCCGCTGCCCTCTTCAGAGTGGGCATTACCTGGAGCAGAAAGAGCTGTGCCACAGCCCAGCTGTCTACACACCACCTCAGCATCGTTTAGGTCCCACGAGTCATCACACACCGTTCCCCACTGGCCACCATAGTAGATCTCCACTCTTCCAGAGCACCGATCATCTCCATTCACCAGTCTGACCTGGGCACTGGGATCCGGGTCAACGCCTATATGAAACACATTAAAAAACTGTTCTGAAAAGATTCACATTCTTGGATGATTATGAAGTAGACATTCCTTGGGGTCATCTACATGGCACATTCATTTAAGGTAGCATGTTGTGTTGCATGGATAAGCCTCACAGCCTCAGATTGAATCAGGACCATGCCCGTGCCACCATAGGGCAATAACTGCTGGTTGCATCGGCCATCTTATGTGAGGATTCATTCAGTTAGGGGACTGTATTCATCTCTCTCTAATGACCAACACTGATTGATAGGGTGCTTATGGATTGTATGTCAAAGACGCATATGAAAGATATTCAACCGATGGCTGATAGCTTGGCTGTATAGTACAGTGTGAAAAGGAGAAGCTGGTGAAACCACATGATTTTGATTTTGTCCCTTCGCTTGTCTGTCTTCTTAGTTATTGAACTCTGCCTATTTTTTGATAATTCTTCTGATCATGCTGCATGTATCTGCCTGTCTTGATTACGACAATTGCCTGTCCTTGGTTTATGTTTTGGATCTTCCCCTTGTTTATTAAAAGCCTGCTATTTTTTGCCTTTTCCCTGAGTCTGCGTTTGGTTCTCTCTGCCTGATTCCTGACAGAATTTATTTGAATTCCACCACATTTGTTTCTGCCAAACTAACAACAAATAAAGAATATTCAAACAAAAAGTGTTTGTTACTAACTCGAAAATATATACTAATGATAACATGACCAATCAACAAACAAAATAACCGAAGATTGTTTCCTCAGCTACTGTGGTAAGCAAAACATTATGTCAAAGTGAAGTTAACCTTTCTACCTTTTGGATATAAAATGTCATTACTTTATAACTTCATCCTATTAGACGTTTGTGTGAAAGGATGTCATAATTAGCATATGAACTCTTGAGTTATGGCCAGTAACGTCTTTTGTGAGGTCACAGCACAGCACAGCACAGCACAGTGTTAATTGGCTTTTAAGTGTTGTCAAACATTGAATGAGGTAAAAATGACCCCAAACATAATATGAAGGTTAAAAGCGATAAAGTTTTTGATGGATCTGTTCATATTCAAATCTTGGGTTGACAAGCACCCTGTACTGTTACATTGACTTATTATGCACACGTAATGCTTGGAATTCTTTTTACAGATAAGAGTATAAATATCTTAATAATTTAAGGCAGTTATGAAAACGTCAGAGAATTTCCTACCTAAGCAAACCACAGCAGCATCTTCTGGGTGAGTACAGTCATGTGACCCAAACCCAGGGTGCTGGCACTGTGACAGGGAGGATTCACTTCCAGAACAGCTCACATCATCCAACCAGATGGGCCCGCTGCCTTGTCCAGAGAGGGCACTGCCTGGAGCAGCCTGAGCACTGCCACAGCCCACCTGTCTACACACCACCTCAGCATCGTTTAGGTCCCAGGAGTCATCACACACTGTTCCCCACTGGCCATCATTGTAGATCTCCACTCTGCCAGAGCACTGATCATCTCCACCCACCAATCTGACCTGGGCACTAGGAACCGGGCCACTGTCTATATGAAACACATAACAAAAACTGTCACGAAAAGATTCACATTCTTGGATGATTATAAAGAAGACTTTCCTCGTGGTCTTCTGCATGGCACATTCATTTAAGGCAGCATATTGTGTTGCATGGATGAGCCTCGCAGCCTCAGATTGAATCAGGACCGTGCATGTGCCACCACAGGGCAATAACTGCTGATTGCATCAGCCAGCTTATGAGAGGATTCAGTGAGTTCGGGGACTCTATTCATCCCTCTCTAGTGACCGACAGTGATTGATCGGGTGCGCATGGACTGTATGTCAAAGCAGCCTACGAAAGATCTTCCACCGATGGCTGAGAGCTTGGCTGTACAGTACAGTGTGAAAGGAGAAGCTGGTGAAACCACATTATTTTGATTTTGTCCCTTCGCTTGACTGTCTTCTTGGTTATTGAACTCTGCCAATTTTTTGATAATTCTTCTGATCATGCTGCATGTATCTGCCTGTCTTGATTACGACAATTGCCTGTCCTTGGTTTATGTTTTGGATCTTCCCCTTGTTTATTAAAAGCCTGCTATTTTTTGCCTTTTACCTGAGTCTGCGTTTGGTTCTCTCAGCCTGATTCCTGACAGAATTTATTTGAATTCCACCACATTTGTTTCTGTCAAACTAACAACAAATGAAGAATATTCAAACAAAAAGTGTTTGATACTAATTTGAAAATATAAACTAATGATAACATGACCAATCAACAAACAAAATAACCCAAGATTGTTTCCTCAGCTACTGTGGTAAGCAAAACATTATGTCAAAGTGAATT
The DNA here is from genome assembly GCF_963514075.1 of Conger conger. NCBI lineage: Eukaryota > Metazoa > Chordata > Actinopteri > Anguilliformes > Congridae > Conger > Conger conger. The sequence goes on from NC_083761.1 coordinate 78,805,328, forward strand.
TGACCTTTCTACCTTTTGGATATAAAATGACATTACTTTATAACTTCATCCTATTAGACATTTGTGTGAAATGATGTCATAATTCGCATATGAACTACTCTTGAGTTATGGCCAGAAACGTCTTTTGTGAGGTCACAGCAACCTTGACCTTTGACCACCGAATTCAAATCAGTTCATACTTGAGTCCAAGTGGATATTTGTGCCAAATCTGAAAAAATTTCCTTTTAGGTGTTCCTGTGGTATCGCATTCATGTGAATGACAGGAAGTCAAGGGGACCTTGACCTTTAACTACCAAAATATACACTGTTCATGCATGAGTCCAATTGGATGTTTCTGGCTAATTTAAAGTATATCCCTCAAGGCATTCCTGAGTTATCAAATTCATAAGAAGGACATGAGGTCACAGTGACCTTGACCTTTGACGACCAAAATCTAATCACTTCATCCCTGAGTCTGATTGGACGTTTCTGCCAAATTTGAAGAAATTTCCCTTGGGCCTTCCTGAGATATCACAGGAATGGGGTGGATAGACAGAAGGACAGACTGACAACCCAAAACCGAAATGCCTTCGGCCCTGCCTTCATAAAAAGGCATAAAAAGGTATATTAATTGGGAGATATGATACATTGTATTTGTAATCATCTTGCGCATAGAGTATGAGGTCAAGCTTTATTTTACTCCCATATTCTGTTAAGATTTCATGACTGGTTTTATGTTCACTGTCAAATTGAGCCCAACAGTTGAAATAAACACAAAAACATTGTAATAGAAACATTTTGACACATAGTGTGCCACCTTTTTATTTTCTCCCAAATTATAAGCCTTATGTCCATAGATATGAAAAACCAATGGGAAACATCTCATTTTAGAGCCGAAGGAACAGAACGTGAAAGTTGAGCACCTGTACGGTTAAGTGCCACCAGAATCATTCACAACGAAATCTGAGAAAAAATGTTAAATCATCAAATATACTTTTTTACATTTTAAACAGTTACAGAGGGTCAAAAAAACACTGCAGAAAACATCTGTATGCCAAGTTAGTACAGGACTTTGCATAGCATTATGTTTATTGCATGTTTACCATTTAATCCCACCAAATGAGAAAATTTACAAAAATCATAAAGTATCAATATGAAAAAGTGTTAACTGGTTTTTAAGAGATATCAAACATTGAATGGGGTCAAATTGACCCCAAACATAATATGAAGGTTAAAAGCGGTAAATATTTTGATGGATCTGATTCTATTTAAATCCTGCGTTGACAGGCTCCCTGTATTGTTACATTGACTCATTATGCACACGTAATGCTTGGAATTCTTTTTACAGATAGGAGTATAAATATCTCAATAATGTAGGCCAGTTATGAAAACATCAGAGATTTCCTACCTGAGCAAACCACAGCAGCATCTTCATGATGACCACAGTTGTGAGACCCAATCCCAGAGTGCTGGCACTCTGACAGGGAGGATTCACTTCCAGAACAGCTCACATCATCCAACCAGATGGACCCGCTGCCCTCTTCAGAGTGGGCATTACCTGGAGCAGAAAGAGCTGTGCCACAGCCCAGCTGTCTACACACCACCTCAGCATCGTTTAGGTCCCACGAGTCATCACACACCGTTCCCCACTGGCCACCATAGTAGATCTCCACTCTTCCAGAGCACCGATCATCTCCATTCACCAGTCTCACCTGGGCACTGGGATCCGGGTCACCGCCTATATGAAACACATTAAAAAACTGTTCTGAAAAGATTCACATTCTTGGATGATTATGAAGTAGACATTCCTTGGGGTCTTCTACATGGCACATTCATTTAAGGTAGCATGTTGTGTTGCATGGATAAGCCTTACAGCCTCAGATTGAATCAGGACCATGCCCGTGCCACCATAGGGCAATAACTGCTGGTTGCATCGGCCATCTTATGTGAGGATTCATTCAGTTAGGGGACTGTATTCATCTCTCTCATGACCAACACTGATTGATAGGGGGCTTATGGATTGTATGTCAAAGACGCATATGAAAGATATTCAACCGATGGCTGAGAGCTTGGCTGTACAGTACAGTGTGAAAAGGAGAAGCAGGTGAAACCACATGATTTTGATTTTGTACCTTCGCTTGTCTGTCTTCTTAGTTATTGAACTCTGCCTATTTTTTGATAATTCTTCTGATCATGCTGCATGTATCTGCCTGTCTTGATTACGACAATTGCCTGTCCTTGGTTTATGTTTTGGATCTTCCCCTTGTTTATTAAAAGCCTGCTATTTTTTGCCTTTTCCCTGAGTCTGCGTTTGGTTCTCTCTGCCTGATTCCTGACAGTATTTATTTGAATTCCACCACATTTGTTTCTGTCAAACTAACAACAAATAAAGAATATTCAAACAAAAAGTGTTTGTTACTAACTCGAAAATATAAACTAATGATAACATGACCAATCAACAAACAAAATAACCGAAGATTGTTTCCTCAGCTACTGTGGTAAGCAAAACATTATGTCAAAGTGAAGTTGACCTTTCTACCTTTTGGATATAAAATGTCATTACTTTATAACTTCATCCTATTAGACGTTTGTGTGAAATGATGTCATAATTAGCATATGAACTCTTGAGTTATGGCCAGAAACGTCTTTTGTGAGGTCACAGCAACCTTGACCTTTGACCACCGAATTCAAATCAGTTCAAACTTGAGTCCAAGTGGATATTTGTGCCAAATCTGAAGAAATGTTTTTTAGGTGTTCCTGAGATATCGCATTCATGTGAATGACAGGAAGTCAAAGGGACCTTGACCTTTGACTACCTAAATCTTGAGTGTTCATCCATGAGTCCAATTGGATGTTTCTGGCTAATTTAAAGAGAATCCCTCAAGGCGTTCCTGAGTTATCAAATTCATAAGAATGAGGTGAGATCACAGTGACCTTGACCTTTGACGACCAAAATCTAATCACTTCATCCCTGAGTCTTATTGGACGTTTCTGCCAAATTTGAAGAAATTTCCTTTGGGCCTTCCTGAGATATTACAGGAATGGGATGGATAGACAGAAGGACAGGCGAACAACCCAAAATCAAAATGCCTTCTGCCCTGCCTTCATAAAAAGGCATAAAAAGGTATATTAATTGGGAGATATGATACATTTTATTTGCAATCTTCTTGCGCATAGAGGATGAGATCAAGCTTTATTTAACTCCTATATTATGTTTAGATTTCATGACCGGTTTTATGTTCACAGTCAAATTGAGCCCAACAGTTGAAATAAACACAAAAATATTGTAATAGAAACATTTTGACACAGTGTGCCACCTTCTTATTTTCTCCCAAATTATAAGCCTTTTATCCATAAATATGAAAAATCAATGGGAAACATCTCATTTTAGAGCCTAAGGAACAGGACGTGAAAGTTTGGCACCTGTACGGGAAAGTGCCACCAGAATCATTCACAAAGAAATCTGAGAAGAAAATTAAAATCATTGTATATATATTTTTGATTTTATACAGTTACAGAGGGTCAAAATAACACCACAGAAAACATTTGTATGCCAAGTTAGTACATAACTTTGCATAGCATTATGTTTTTTGCATGTTTACGATTTAATCTCACCAAATTAGAAAATGTTATAATCATACAGTATCAACAAGAAAAAGTGTTAATTGGCTTTTAAGTGTTTTCAAACTTTGAATGAGGTAAAAATGACCCCAAACATAATATGAAGGTTAAAAGCGATAACGTTTTTGATGGATCTGGTCATATTCAAATCTTGGGTTGACAAGCACCCTGTACTGTTACATTTACTTATTATGCACACGTAATGCTTGGAATTCTTTTTACAGATAAGAGTATAAATATCTTAATAATTTAAGGCAGTTATGAAAACGTCAGAGAATGTCCTACCTAAGCAAACCACAGCAGCATCTTCTGGGTGAGTACAGTCATGTGACCCAAACCCAGGGTGTTGGCACTCTGACAGGGAGGATTCACTTCCAGAACAACTCACATCATCCAACCAGATGGGCCCGCTGCCCTCTCCAGAGTGGGCACTGCCTGGAGCATCCTGAGCACTGCCACAGCCCACCTGTCTACACACCACCTCAGCATCGCTTAGGTCCCAGGAGTCATCACACACTGTTCCCCACTGGCCATCATTGTAGATCTCCACTCTGCCAGAGCACTGATCATCTCCACCCACCAATCTGACCTGGGCACTAGGAACCGGGCCACTGTCTATATGAAACACATAACAAAAACTGTCACGAAAAGATTCACATTCTTGGATGATTATAAAGAAGACTCTCCTTGGGGTCTTCTACATGGCACATTCATTTAAGGCAGCATATTGTGTTGCATGGATGAGCCTCGCAGCCTCAGATTGAATCAGGACCGTGCACGTGCCACCACAGGGCAATAACTGCTGATTGCATCAGCCAGCTAATAAGAGGATTCAGTGAGTTCGGGGACTCTATTCATCCCTCTCTAGTGACCGACAGTGATTGATCGGGTGCCCATGGACTGTATGTCAAAGCAGCATACGAAAGATCTTCCACCGATGGCTGAGAGCTTGGCTGTACAGTGCAGTGTGAAAAAAAGAAGCTGGTGAAACCACATTATTTTGATTTTGTCCCTTCGCTTGTCTGTCTTCTTTGTTATTGAACTCTGCCTATTTTTTGATAATTCTTCTTATCACCCTGAACGTATCTGTCTGCCTTGATAACAACAATTGCCTGTCCTTGGATTACGTTTTGGATCTGCCCCTTGTTTATTAAAAACCTGCTATTTTTTGCGTTATCCCTGAGTCTGCGTTTGGTTCTCTCTGCCTGATTCCTGACAGAATTTATTTGAATTCCACCATATTTGTTTCTGTCAAACTAACAACAGATGAAGAATATTCAAACAAAAAGTGTTTGATACTAATTTGAAAATATAAACTAATGATAACATGACCAATCAACAAACAAAATAACCCAAGATCGTTTCCTCAGCTACTGTGGTAAGCAAAACATTATGTCAAAGTGAAGTTGACCTTTCTACCTTTTGGATATAAAATAACATTACTTTATAACTTCATCCTATTAGACATTTGTGTGAAATGATGTCATAATTAGCATATGAACTCTTGAGTTATGGCCAGAAACGTCTTTTGTGAGGTCACAGCAACCTTGACCTTTTCCCATCATAGTCAAATCAGTTCATACTTGAGTCCAAGTGGATATTTGTGCCAAATCTGAAGAAATTTCCTTTTAGGTGTTCCTGAGGTATCGCATTCATGTGAATGACAGGAAGTCAAAGGGACCTTAACCTTTGACTACCTAAATCTTGAGTGTTCATCCATGAGTCCAAGTGGATGTTTCTGGCTAATTTAGATAAAATCCCTCAAGGCGTTCCTGAGTTATCAAATTCATAAGAATGACGTGCGATCACAGTGACCTTGACCTTTGATGACCAAAATCGAATCACTTCATCCCTGAGTCTGATTGGACGCCTTCCTGAGATATCACAGGAATGGGGTGGATAGACAGAAGGACAGACTGAAAACCCAAAACCAAAATGCCTTCGGCCCTGCCTTCATAAAAAGGCATAAAAAGGTATATTAATTGGGAGATATGATACATTGTATTTGTAATCATCTTGCGCATAGAGTATGAGGTCAAGCTTTATTTAACTCCCATATTATGTTAAGATTTCATGACCGGTTTTATGTTCACTGTCAAATTGAGCCCAACAGTTGAAATAAACACAAAAATATTATAATAGAAACATTTTGAAACATTGTGTGCCACCTTTTTATTTTCTCCCAAATTATAAGCCTTATATCGATAGATATGAAAAATCAATGGGAAACATCTCATTTTAGAGCCGAAGGAACAGAACGTGAAAGTTGAGCACCTGTACGGTTAAGTGCCACCAGAATCATTCACAACGAAATTTGAGAAAAAATGTTAAATCATCATATATACTTTTTTACATTTTAAACAGTTACAGAGGGTCAAAAAAACACTGCAGAAAACATCTGTATGCCAAGTTAGTACAGGACTTTGCATAGCATTATGTTTATTGCATGTTTACCATTTAATCCCACCAAATGAGAAAATTTACAAAAATCATAAATTATCAATATGAAAAAGTGTTAACTGGTTTTTAAGAGATATCAAACATTGAATGGGGTCAAATTGACCCCAAACATAATATGAAGGTTAAAAGCGGTAAATATTTTGATGGATCTGATTCTAAATCTTGGGTTGACAGGCTCCCTGTATTGTTACATTGACTCATTATGCACACGTAATGCTTGGAATTCTTTTTACAGATAGGAGTATAAATATCTCAATAATTTAAGCCAGTTATGAAAACGTCAGAGATTTCCTACCTGAGCAGACCACAGCAGCATCTTCATGATGACCACAGTTGTGAGACCCAATCCCAGAGTGCTGGCACTCTGACAGGGAGGATTCACTTCCAGAACAGCTCACATCATCCAACCAGATGGACCCGCTGCCCTCTTCAGAGTGGGCATTACCTGGAGCAGAAAGAGCTGTGCCACAGCCCAGCTGTCTACACACCACCTCAGCATCGTTTAGGTCCCACGAGTCATCACACACCGTTCCCCACTGGCCACCATAGTAGATCTCCACTCTTCCAGAGCACCGATCATCTCCATTCACCAGTCTGACCTGGGCACTGGGATCCGGGTCAACGCCTATATGAAACACATTAAAAAACTGTTCTGAAAAGATTCACATTCTTGGATGATTATGAAGTAGACATTCCTTGGGGTCTTCTACATGGCACATTCATTGGCATCGGCCATCTTATGTGAGGATTCATTCAGTTAGGGGACTGTATTCATCTCTCTCTAATGACCAACACTGATTGATAGGGTGCTTATGGATTGTATGTCAAAGACGCATATGAAAGATATTCAACCGATGGCTGAGAGCTTGGCTGTACAGTACAGCGTGAAAAAGGAGAAGCTGGTGAAACCACATGATTTTGATTTTGTCCCTTCGCTTGTCTGTCTTCTTAGTTATTGAACTCTGCCTATTTTTTGATAATTCTTCTGATCATGCTGCATGTATCTGCCTGTCTTGATTACGACAATTGCCTGTCCTTGGTTTATGTTTTGGATCTTCCCTTTGTTTATTAAAAGCCTGCTATTTTTTGCCTTTTCCCTGAGTCTGCGTTTGGTTCTCTCTGCCTGATTCCTGACAGAATTTATTTGAATTCCACCACATTTGTTTCTGCCAAACTAACAACAAATAAAGAATATTCAAACAAAAAGTGTTTGTTACTAACTCGAAAATATATACTAATGATAACATGACCAATCAACAAACAAAATAACCGAAGATTGTTTCCTCAGCTACTGTGGTAAGCAAAACATTATGTCAAAGTGAAGTTAACCTTTCTACCTTTTGGATATAAAATGTCATTACTTTATAACTTCATCCTATTAGACGTTTGTGTGAAATGATGTCATAATTAGCATATGAACTCTTGAGTTATGGCCAGTAACGTCTTTTGTGAGGTCACAGCACAGCACAGCACAGCACAGTGTTAATTGGCTTTTAAGTGTTGTCAAACATTGAATGAGATAAAAATGACCCCAAACATAATATGAAGGTTAAAAGCGATAAAGTTTTTGATGGATCTGTTCATATTCAAATCTTGGGTTGACAAGCACCCTGTACTTTTACATTGACTTATTATGCACACGTAATGCTTGGAATTATTTTTACAGATAAGAGTATTAATATCTTAATAATTTAAGGCAGTTATGAAAACGTCAGAGAATTTCCTACCTAAGCAAACCACAGCAGCATCTTCTGGGTGAGTACAGTCATGTGACCCAAACCCAGGGTGCTGGCACTGTGACAGGGAGGATTCACTTCCAGAACAGCTCACATCATCCAACCAGATGGGCCCGCTGCCCTCTCCAGAGTGGGCACTGCCTGGAGCATCCTGAGCACTGCCACAGCCCACCTGTCTACACACCACCTCAGCATCGCTTAGGTCCCAGAAGTCATCACACACTGTTCCCCACTGGCCATCATTGTAGATCTCCACTCTGCCAGAGCACTGATCATCTCCACCCACCAATCTGACCTGGGCACTAGGAACCGGGCCACTGTCTATATGAAACACATAACAAAAACTGTCACGAAAAGATTCACATTCTTGGATGATTATAAAGAAGACTTTCCTTGTGGTCTTCTGCATGGCACATTCATTTAAGGCAGCATATTGTGTTGCATGGATGAGCCTCGCAGCCTCAGATTGAATCAGGACCGTGCACGTGCCACCACAGTGCAATAACTGCTGATTGCATCAGCCAGCTTATGAGAGGATTCAGTGAGTTCGGGGACTCTATTCATCCCTCTCTAGTGACCGACAGTGATTGATCGGCTGCGCATGGACTGTATGTCAAAGCAGCATACGAAAGATCTTCCACCGATGGCTGAGAGCTTGGCTGTACAGTACAGTGTGAAAGGAGAAGCTGGTGAAACCACATTATTTTGATTTTGTCCCTTCGCTTGACTGTCTTCTTGGTTATTGAACTCTGCCTATTTTTTGATAATTCTTCTGATCATGCTGCATGTATCTGCCTGTCTTGATTACGACAATTGCCTGTCCTTGGTTTATGTTTTGGATCTTCCCCTTGTTTATTAAAAGCCTGCTATTTTTTGCCTTTTACCTGAGTCTGCGTTTGGTTCTCTCTTCCTGATTCCTGACACAATTTATTTGAATTCCACCACATTTGTTTCTGTCAAACTAACAACAAATGAAGAATATTCAAACAAAAAGTGTTTGATACTAATTTGAAAATATAAACTAATGATAACATGACCAATCAACAAACAAAATAACCGAAGATTGTTTCCTCAGCTACTGTGGTAAGCAAAACATTATGTCAAAGTGAATTTGACCTTTCTACCTTTTGGATATAAAATGACATTACTTTATAACTTCATCCTATTAGACATTTGTGTGAAATGATGTCATAATTAGCATATGAACTCTTGAGTTATGGCCAGAAACATCTTTTGTGAGGTCACAGCAACCTTGACCTTTGACCACCGAATTCGAATCAGTTCATACTTGAGTCCAAGTGGATATTTGTGCCAAATCTGAAAAAATTTCCTTTTAGGTGTTCCTGTGGTATCGCATTCATGTGAATGACAGGAAGTCAAGGGGACCTTGACCTTTAACTACCAAAATATACACTGTTCATGCATGAGTCCAATTGGATGTTTCTGGCTAATTTAAAGTATATCCCTCAAGGCATTCCTGAGTTATCAAATTCATAAGAAGGACATGAGGTCACATTGACCTTGACCTTTGATGACCAAAATCTAATCACTTCATCCCTGAGTCTGATTGGACGTTTCTGCCAAATTTGAAGAAATTTCCCTTGGGCCTTCCTGAGATATCACAGGAATGGGGTGGATAGACAGAAGGACAGACTGACAACCCAAAACCAAAATGCCTTCGGCCCTGCCTTCATAAAAAGGCATAAAAAGGTATATTAATTGGGAGATATGATACATTGTATTTGTAATCATCTTGCGCATAGAGTATGAGGTCAAGCTTTATTTTACTCTCATATTCTGTTAAGATTTCATGACTGGTTTTATGTTCACTGTCAAATTGAGCCCAACAGTTGAAATAAACACAAAAACATTGTAATAGAAACATTTTGACACATAGTGTGCCACCTTTTTATTTTCTCCCAAATTATAAGCCTTATGTCCATAGATATGAAAAATCAATGGGAAACATCTAATTTTAGAGCCGAAGGAACAGAACGTGAAAGTTGAGCACCTGTACGGTTAAGTGCCACCAGAATCATTCACAACGAAATCTGAGAAAAAATGTTAAATCATCAAATATACTTTTTTACATTTTAAACAGTTACAGAGGGTCAAAAAAACACTGCAGAAAACATCTGTATGCCAAGTTAGTACAGGACTTTGCATAGCATTATGTTTATTGCATGTTTACCATTTAATCCCACCAAATGAGAAAATTTACAAAAATCATAAAGTATCAATATGAAAAAGTGTTAACTGGTTTTTAAGAGATATCAAACATTGAATGGGGTCAAATTGACCCCAAACATAATATGAAGGTTAAAAGCGGTAAATATTTTGATGGATCTGATTCTAAATCTTGGGTTGACAGGCTCCCTGTATTTTTACATTGACTCATTATGCACACGTAATGCTTGGAATTCTTTTTACAGATAGGAGTATAAATATCTCAATAATTTAAGGCAGTTATGAAAACGTCAGAGAATTTCCTACCTAAGCAAACCACAGCAGCATCTTCTGGGTGAGTACAGTCATGTGACCCAAACCCAGGGTGCTGGCACTGTGACAGGGAGGATTCACTTCCAGAACAGCTCACATCATCCAACCAGATGGGCCCGCTGCCCTCTCCAGAGTGGGCACTGCCTGGAGCATCCTGAGCACTGCCACAGCCCACCTGTCTACACACCACCTCAGCATCGCTTAGGTCCCAGAAGTCATCACACACTGTTCCCCACTGGCCATCATTGTAGATCTCCACTCTGCCAGAGCACTGATCATCTCCACCCACCAATCTGACCTGGGCACTAGGAACCGGGCCACTGTCTATATGAAACACATAACAAAAACTGTCACGAAAAGATTCACATTCTTGGATGATTATAAAGAAGACTTTCCTTGTGGTCTTCTGCATGGCACATTCATTTAAGGCAGCATATTGTGTTGCATGGATGAGCCTCGCAGCCTCAGATTGAATCAGGACCGTGCACGTGCCACCACAGTGCAATAACTGCTGATTGCATCAGCCAGCTTATGAGAGGATTCAGTGAGTTCGGGGACTCTATTCATCCCTCTCTAGTGACCGACAGTGATTGATCGGGTGCGCATGGACTGTATGTCAAAGCAGCATACGAAAGATCTTCCACCGATGGCTGAGAGCTTGGCTGTACAGTACAGTGTGAAAGGAGAAGCTGGTGAAACCACATTATTTTGATTTTGTCCCTTCGCTTGACTGTCTTCTTGGTTATTGAACTCTGCCTATTTTTTGATAATTCTTCTGATCATGCTGCATGTATCTGCCTGTCTTGATTACGACAATTGCCTGTCCTTGGTTTATGTTTTGGATCTTCCCCTTGTTTATTAAAAGCCTGCTATTTTTTGCCTTTTACCTGAGTCTGCGTTTGGTTCTCTCTTCCTGATTCCTGACACAATTTATTTGAATTCCACCACATTTGTTTCTGTCAAACTAACAACAAATGAAGAATATTCAAACAAAAAGTGTTTGATACTAATTTGAAAATATAAACTAATGATAACATGACCAATCAACAAACAAAATAACCGAAGATTGTTTCCTCAGCTACTGTGGTAAGCAAAACATTATGTCAAAGTGAATTTGACCTTTCTACCTTTTGGATATAAAATGACATTACTTTATAACTTCATCCTATTAGACATTTGTGTGAAATGATGTCATAATTAGCATATGAACTCTTGAGTTATGGCCAGAAACATCTTTTGTGAGGTCACAGCAACCTTGACCTTTGACCACCGAATTCGAATCAGTTCATACTTGAGTCCAAGTGGATATTTGTGCCAAATCTGAAAAAATTTCCTTTTAGGTGTTCCTGTGGTATCGCATTCATGTGAATGACAGGAAGTCAAGGGGACCTTGACCTTTAACTACCAAAATATACACTGTTCATGCATGAGTCCAATTGGATGTTTCTGGCTAATTTAAAGTATATTCCTCAAGGCATTCCTGAGTTATCAAATTCATAAGAAGGACATGAGGTCACATTGACCTTGACCTTTGATGACCAAAATCTAATCACTTCATCCCTGAGTCTGATTGGACGTTTCTGCCAAATTTGAAGAAATTTCCCTTGGGCCTTCCTGAGATATCACAGGAATGGGGTGGATAGACAGAAGGACAGACTGACAACCCAAAACCAAAATGCCTTCGGCCCTGCCTTCATAAAAAGGCATAAAAAGGTATATTAATTGGGAGATATGATACATTGTATTTGTAATCATCTTGCGCATAGAGTATGAGGTCACGCTTTATTTTACTCTCATATTATGTTAAGATTTCATGACTGGTTTTATGTTCACTGTCAAATTGAGCCCAACAGTTGAAATAAACACAAAAACATTGTAATAGAAACATTTTGACACATAGTGTGCCACCTTTTTATTTTCTCCCAAATTATAAGCCTTATGTCCATAGATATGAAAAATCAATGGGAAACATCTAATTTTAGAGCCGAAGGAACAGAACGTGAAAGTTGAGCACCTGTACGGTTAAGTGCCACCAGAATCATTCACAACGAAATCTGAGAAAAAATGTTAAATCATCAAATATACTTTTTTACATTTTAAACAGTTACAGAGGGTCAAAAAAACACTGCAGAAAACATCTGTATGCCAAGTTAGTACAGGATTTGCATAGCATTATGTTTATTGCATGTTTACCATTTAATCCCACCAAATGAGAAAATTTACAAAAATCATAAAGTATCAATATGAAAAAGTGTTAACTGGTTTTTAAGAGATATCAAACATTGAATGGGGTCAAATTGACCCCAAACATAATATGAAGGTTAAAAGCGGTAAATATTTTGATGGATCTGATTCTAAATCTTGGGTTGACAGGCTCCCTGTATTGTTACATTGACTCATTATGCACACGTAATGCTTGGAATTCTTTTTACAGATAGGAGTATAAATATCTCAATAATTTAAGGCAGTTATGAAAACGTCAGAGATTTCCTACCTGAGCAGACCACAGCAGCATCTTCATGATGACCACAGTTGTGAGACCCAATCCCAGAGTGCTGGCACTCTGACAGGGAGGATTCACTTCCAGAACAGCTCACATCATCCAACCAGATGGGCCCGCTGCCCTCTCCAGAGTGGGCACTGCCTGGAGCATCCTGAGCACTGCCACAGCCCACCTGTCTACACACCACCTCAGCATCGCTTAGGTCCCAGGAGTCATCACACACTGTTCCCCACTGGCCATCATTGTAGATCTCCACTCTGCCAGAGCACTGATCATCTCCACCCACCAATCTGACCTGGGCACTAGGAACCGGGCCACTGTCTATATGAAACACATAACAAAAACTGTCACGAAAAGATTCACATTCTTGGATGATTATAAAGAAGACTCTCCTTGGGGTCTTCTACATGGCACATTCATTTAAGGCAGCATATTGTGTTGCATGGATGAGCCTCGCAGCCTCAGATTGAATCAGGACCGTGCACGTGCCACCACAGGGCAATAACTGCTGATTGCATCAGCCAGCTAATAAGAGGATTCAGTGAGTTCGGGGACTCTATTCATCCCTCTCTAGTGACCGACAGTGATTGATTGGGTGCCCATGGACTGTATGTCAAAGCAGCATACGAAAGATCTTCCACCGATGGCTGAGAGCTTGGCTGTACAGTGCAGTGTGAAAAAAAGAAGCTGGTGAAACCACATTATTTTGATTTTGTCCCTTCGCTTGTCTGTCTTCTTTGTTATTGAACTCTGCCTATTTTTTGATAATTCTTCTTATCACCCTGAACGTATCTGTCTGCCTTGATAACAACAATTGCCTGTCCTTGGATTACGTTTTGGATCTGCCCCTTGTTTATTAAAAACCTGCTATTTTTTGCGTTATCCCTGAGTCTGCGTTTGGTTCTCTCTGCCTGATTCCTGACAGAATTTATTTGAATTCCACCATATTTGTTTCTGTCAAACTAACAACAGATGAAGAATATTCAAACAAAAAGTGTTTGATACTAATTTGAAAATATAAACTAATGAATACATGACCAATCAACAAACAAAATAACCCAAGATCGTTTCCTCAGCTACTGTGGTAAGCAAAACATTATGTCAAAGTGAAGTTGACCTTTCTACCTTTTGGATATAAAATAACATTACTTTATAACTTCATCCTATTAGACATTTGTGTGAAATTATGTCATAATTAGCATATGAACTCTTGAGTTATGGCCAGAAACGTCTTTTGTGAGGTCACAGCAACCTTGACCTTTTCCCATCATAGTCAAATCAGTTCATACTTGAGTCCAAGTGGATATTTGTGCCAAATCTGAAGAAATTTCCTTTTAGGTGTTCCTGAGGTATCGCATTCATGTGAATGACAGGAAGTCAAAGGGACCTTAACCTTTGACTACCTAAATCTTGAGTGTTCATCCATGAGTCCAAGTGGATGTTTCTGGCTAATTTAGATAAAATCCCTCAAGGCGTTCCTGAGTTATCAAATTCATAAGAATGACGTGCGAACACAGTGACCTTGACCTTTGATGACCAAAATCGAATCACTTCATCCCTGAGTCTGATTGGACGTTTCTGCCAAATTTGAAGAAATTTCCCTTGGGCCTTCCTGAGATATCACAGGAATGGGGTGGATAGACAGAAGGACAGACTGACAACCCAAAACCAAAATGCCTTCGGCCCTGCCTTCATAAAAAGGCATAAAAAGGTATATTAATTGGGAGATATGATACATTGTATTTGTAATCATCTTGCGCATAGAGTATGAGGTCAAGCTTTATTTAACTCCCATATTGTGTTAAGATTTCATGACCGGTTTTATGTTCACTGTCAAATTGAGCCCAACAGTTGAAATAAACACAAAAATATTATAATAGAAACATTTTGAAACATAGTGTGCCACCTTTTTATTTTCTCCCAAATTATGAGCCTTATATCGATAGATATGAAAAATCAATGGGAAACATCTCATTTTAGAGCCGAAGGAACAGAACGTGAAAGTTGAGCACCTGTACGGTTAAGTGCCACCAGAATCATTCACAACGAAATTTGAGAAAAAATGTTAAATCATCATATATACTTTTTTACATTTTAAACAGTTACAGAGGGTCAAAAAAACACTGCAGAAAACATCTGTATGCCAAGTTAGTACAGGACTTTGCATAGCATTATGTTTATTGCATGTTTACCATTTAATCCCACCAAATGAGAAAATTTACAAAAATCATAAATTATCAATATGAAAAAGTGTTAACTGGTTTTTAAGAGATATGAAACATTGAATGGGGTCAAATTGACCCCAAACATAATATGAAGGTTAAAAGCGGTAAATATTTTGATGGATCTGATTCTAAATCTTGGGTTGACAGGCTCCCAGTATTGTTACATTGACTCATTATGCACACGTAATGCTTGGAATTCTTTTTACAGATAGGAGTATAAATATCTCAATAATTTAAGCCAGTTATGAAAACGTCAGAGATTTCCTACCTGAGCAAACCACAGCAGCATCTTCATGATGACCACAGTTGTGAGACCCAATCCCAGAGTGCTGGCACTCTGACAGGGAGGATTCACTTCCAGAACAGCTCACATCATCCAACCAGATGGACCCGCTGCCCTCTTCAGAGTGGGCATTACCTGGAGCAGAAAGAGCTGTGCCACAGCCCAGCTGTCTACACACCACCTCAGCATCGTTTAGGTCCCACGAGTCATCACACACCGTTCCCCACTGGCCACCATAGTAGATCTCCACTCTTCCAGAGCACCGATCATCTCCATTCACCAGTCTGACCTGGGCACTGGGATCCGGGTCAACGCCTATATGAAACACATTAAAAAACTGTTCTGAAAAGATTCACATTCTTGGATGATTATGAAGTAGACATTCCTTGGGGTCTTCTACATGGCACATTCATTTAAGGTAGCATGTTGTGTTGCATGGATAAGCCTCACAGCCTCAGATTGAATCAGGACCATGCCCGTGCCACCATAGGGCAATAACTGCTGGTTGCATCGGCCATCTTATGTGAGGATTCATTCAGTTAGGGGACTGTATTCATCTCTCTCTAATGACCAACACTGATTGATAGGGTGCTTATGGATTGTATGTCAAAGACGCATATGAAAGATATTCAACCGATGGCTGAGAGCTTGGCTGTACAGTACAGCGTGAAAAAGGAGAAGCTGGTGAAACCACATGATTTTGATTTTGTCCCTTCGCTTGTCTGTCTTCTTAGTTATTGAACTCTGCCTATTTTTTGATAATTCTTCTGATCATGCTGCATGTATCTGCCTGTCTTGATTACGACAATTGCCTGTCCTTGGTTTATGTTTTGGATCTTCCCCTTGTTTATTAAAAGCCTGCTATTTTTTGCCTTTTCCCTGAGTCTGCGTTTGGTTCTCTCTGCCTGATTCCTGACAGAATTTATTTGAATTCCACCACATTTGTTTCTGCCAAACTAACAACAAATAAAGAATATTCAAACAAAAAGTGTTTGTTACTAACTCGAAAATATATACTAATGATAACATGACCAATCAACAAACAAAATAACCGAAGATTGTTTCCTCAGCTACTGTGGTAAGCAAAACATTATGTCAAAGTGAAGTTAACCTTTCTACCTTTTGGATATAAAATGTCATTACTTTATAACTTCATCCTATTAGACGTTTGTGTGAAATGATGTCATAATTAGCATATGAACTCTTGAGTTATGGCCAGTAACGTCTTTTGTGAGGTCACAGCACAGCACAGCACAGCACAGTGTTAATTGGCTTTTAAGTGTTGTCAAACATTGAATGAGGTAAAAATGACCCCAAACATAATATGAAGGTTAAAAGCGATAAAGTTTTTGATGGATCTGTTCATATTCAAATCTTGGGTTGACAAGCACCCTGTACTTTTACATTGACTCATTATGCACACGTAATGCTTGGAATTCTTTTTACAGATAGGAGTATAAATATCTCAATAATTTAAGGCAGTTATGAAAACGTCAGAGAATTTCCTACCTAAGCAAACCACAGCAGCATCTTCTGGGTGAGTACAGTCATGTGACCCAAACCCAGGGTGCTGGCACTGTGACAGGGAGGATTCACTTCCAGAACAGCTCACATCATCCAACCAGATGGGCCCGCTGCCCTCTCCAGAGTGGGCACTGCCTGGAGCATCCTGAGCACTGCCACAGCCCACCTGTCTACACACCACCTCAGCATCGCTTAGGTCCCAGAAGTCATCACACACTGTTCCCCACTGGCCATCATTGTAGATCTCCACTCTGCCAGAGCACTGATCATCTCCACCCACCAATCTGACCTGGGCACTAGGAACCGGGCCACTGTCTATATGAAACACATAACAAAAACTGTCACGAAAAGATTCACATTCTTGGATGATTATAAAGAAGACTTTCCTTGTGGTCTTCTGCATGGCACATTCATTTAAGGCAGCATATTGTGTTGCATGGATGAGCCTCGCAGCCTCAGATTGAATCAGGACCGTGCACGTGCCACCACAGTGCAATAACTGCTGATTGCATCAGCCAGCTTATGAGAGGATTCAGTGAGTTCGGGGACTCTATTCATCCCTCTCTAGTGACCGACAGTGATTGATCGGGTGCGCATGGACTGTATGTCAAAGCAGCATACGAAAGATCTTCCACCGATGGCTGAGAGCTTGGCTGTACAGTACAGTGTGAAAGGAGAAGCTGGTGAAACCACATTATTTTGATTTTGTCCCTTCGCTTGACTGTCTTCTTGGTTATTGAACTCTGCCTATTTTTTGATAATTCTTCTGATCATGCTGCATGTATCTGCCTGTCTTGATTACGACAATTGCCTGTCCTTGGTTTATGTTTTGGATCTTCCCCTTGTTTATTAAAAGCCTGCTATTTTTTGCCTTTTACCTGAGTCTGCGTTTGGTTCTCTCTTCCTGATTCCTGACACAATTTATTTGAATTCCACCACATTTGTTTCTGTCAAACTAACAACAAATGAAGAATATTCAAACAAAAAGTGTTTGATACTAATTTGAAAATATAAACTAATGATAACATGACCAATCAACAAACAAAATAACCGAAGATTGTTTCCTCAGCTACTGTGGTAAGCAAAACATTATGTCAAAGTGAATTTGACCTTTCTACCTTTTGGATATAAAATGACATTACTTTATAACTTCATCCTATTAGACATTTGTGTGAAATGATGTCATAATTAGCATATGAACTCTTGAGTTATGCCCAGAAACATCTTTTGTGAGGTCACAGCAACCTTGACCTTTGACCACCGAATTCGAATCAGTTCATACTTGAGTCCAAGTGGATATTTGTGCCAAATCTGAAAAAATTTCCTTTTAGGTGTTCCTGTGGTATCGCATTCATGTGAATGACAGGAAGTCAAGGGGACCTTGACCTTTAACTACCAAAATATACACTGTTCATGCATGAGTCCAATTGGATGTTTCTGGCTAATTTAAAGTATATTCCTCAAGGCATTCCTGAGTTATCAAATTCATAAGAAGGACATGAGGTCACATTGACCTTGACCTTTGATGACCAAAATCTAATCACTTCATCCCTGAGTCTGATTGGACGTTTCTGCCAAATTTGAAGAAATTTCCCTTGGGCCTTCCTGAGATATCACAGGAATGGGGTGGATAGACAGAAGGACAGACTGACAACCCAAAACCAAAATGCCTTCGGCCCTGCCTTCATAAAAAGGCATAAAAAGGTATATTAATTGGGAGATATGATACATTGTATTTGTAATCATCTTGCGCATAGAGTATGAGGTCACGCTTTATTTTACTCTCATATTATGTTAAGATTTCATGACTGGTTTTATGTTCACTGTCAAATTGAGCCCAACAGTTGAAATAAACACAAAAACATTGTAATAGAAACATTTTGACACATAGTGTGCCACCTTTTTATTTTCTCCCAAATTATAAGCCTTATGTCCATAGATATGAAAAATCAATGGGAAACATCTAATTTTAGAGCCGAAGGAACAGAACGTGAAAGTTGAGCACCTGTACGGTTAAGTGCCACCAGAATCATTCACAACGAAATCTGAGAAAAAATGTTAAATCATCAAATATACTTTTTTACATTTTAAACAGTTACAGAGGGTCAAAAAAACACTGCAGAAAACATCTGTATGCCAAGTTAGTACAGGATTTGCATAGCATTATGTTTATTGCATGTTTACCATTTAATCCCACCAAATGAGAAAATTTACAAAAATCATAAAGTATCAATATGAAAAAGTGTTAACTGGTTTTTAAGAGATATCAAACATTGAATGGGGTCAAATTGACCCCAAACATAATATGAAGGTTAAAAGCGGTAAATATTTTGATGGATCTGATTCTAAATCTTGGGTTGACAGGCTCCCTGTATTGTTACATTGACTCATTATGCACACGTAATGCTTGGAATTCTTTTTACAGATAGGAGTATAAATATCTCAATAATTTAAGGCAGTTATGAAAACGTCAGAGATTTCCTACCTGAGCAGACCACAGCAGCATCTTCATGATGACCACAGTTGTGAGACCCAATCCCAGAGTGCTGGCACTCTGACAGGGAGGATTCACTTCCAGAACAGCTCACATCATCCAACCAGATGGGCCCGCTGCCCTCTCCAGAGTGGGCACTGCCTGGAGCATCCTGAGCACTGCCACAGCCCACCTGTCTACACACCACCTCAGCATCGCTTAGGTCCCAGGAGTCATCACACACTGTTCCCCACTGGCCATCATTGTAGATCTCCACTCTGCCAGAGCACTGATCATCTCCACCCACCAATCTGACCTGGGCACTAGGAACCGGGCCACTGTCTATATGAAACACATAACAAAAACTGTCACGAAAAGATTCACATTCTTGGATGATTATAAAGAAGACTCTCCTTGGGGTCTTCTACATGGCACATTCATTTAAGGCAGCATATTGTGTTGCATGGATGAGCCTCGCAGCCTCAGATTGAATCAGGACCGTGCACGTGCCACCACAGGGCAATAACTGCTGATTGCATCAGCCAGCTAATAAGAGGATTCAGTGAGTTCGGGGACTCTATTCATCCCTCTCTAGTGACCGACAGTGATTGATTGGGTGCCCATGGACTGTATGTCAAAGCAGCATACGAAAGATCTTCCACCGATGGCTGAGAGCTTGGCTGTACAGTGCAGTGTGAAAAAAAGAAGCTGGTGAAACCACATTATTTTGATTTTGTCCCTTCGCTTGTCTGTCTTCTTTGTTATTGAACTCTGCCTATTTTTTGATAATTCTTCTTATCACCCTGAACGTATCTGTCTGCCTTGATAACAACAATTGCCTGTCCTTGGATTACGTTTTGGATCTGCCCCTTGTTTATTAAAAACCTGCTATTTTTTGCGTTATCCCTGAGTCTGCGTTTGGTTCTCTCTGCCTGATTCCTGACAGAATTTATTTGAATTCCACCATATTTGTTTCTGTCAAACTAACAACAGATGAAGAATATTCAAACAAAAAGTGTTTGATACTAATTTGAAAATATAAACTAATGAATACATGACCAATCAACAAACAAAATAACCCAAGATCGTTTCCTCAGCTACTGTGGTAAGCAAAACATTATGTCAAAGTGAAGTTGACCTTTCTACCTTTTGGATATAAAATAACATTACTTTATAACTTCATCCTATTAGACATTTGTGTGAAATTATGTCATAATTAGCATATGAACTCTTGAGTTATGGCCAGAAACGTCTTTTGTGAGGTCACAGCAACCTTGACCTTTTCCCATCATAGTCAAATCAGTTCATACTTGAGTCCAAGTGGATATTTGTGCCAAATCTGAAGAAATTTCCTTTTAGGTGTTCCTGAGGTATCGCATTCATGTGAATGACAGGAAGTCAAAGGGACCTTAACCTTTGACTACCTAAATCTTGAGTGTTCATCCATGAGTCCAAGTGGATGTTTCTGGCTAATTTAGATAAAATCCCTCAAGGCGTTCCTGAGTTATCAAATTCATAAGAATGACGTGCGAACACAGTGACCTTGACCTTTGATGACCAAAATCGAATCACTTCATCCCTGAGTCTGATTGGACGTTTCTGCCAAATTTGAAGAAATTTCCCTTGGGCCTTCCTGAGATATCACAGGAATGGGGTGGATAGACAGAAGGACAGACTGACAACCCAAAACCAAAATGCCTTCGGCCCTGCCTTCATAAAAAGGCATAAAAAGGTATATTAATTGGGAGATATGATACATTGTATTTGTAATCATCTTGCGCATAGAGTATGAGGTCAAGCTTTATTTAACTCCCATATTGTGTTAAGATTTCATGACCGGTTTTATGTTCACTGTCAAATTGAGCCCAACAGTTGAAATAAACACAAAAATATTATAATAGAAACATTTTGAAACATAGTGTGCCACCTTTTTATTTTCTCCCAAATTATGAGCCTTATATCGATAGATATGAAAAATCAATGGGAAACATCTCATTTTAGAGCCGAAGGAACAGAACGTGAAAGTTGAGCACCTGTACGGTTAAGTGCCACCAGAATCATTCACAACGAAATTTGAGAAAAAATGTTAAATCATCATATATACTTTTTTACATTTTAAACAGTTACAGAGGGTCAAAAAAACACTGCAGAAAACATCTGTATGCCAAGTTAGTACAGGACTTTGCATAGCATTATGTTTATTGCATGTTTACCATTTAATCCCACCAAATGAGAAAATTTACAAAAATCATAAATTATCAATATGAAAAAGTGTTAACTGGTTTTTAAGAGATATGAAACATTGAATGGGGTCAAATTGACCCCAAACATAATATGAAGGTTAAAAGCGGTAAATATTTTGATGGATCTGATTCTAAATCTTGGGTTGACAGGCTCCCAGTATTGTTACATTGACTCATTATGCACACGTAATGCTTGGAATTCTTTTTACAGATAGGAGTATAAATATCTCAATAATTTAAGCCAGTTATGAAAACGTCAGAGATTTCCTACCTGAGCAAACCACAGCAGCATCTTCATGATGACCACAGTTGTGAGACCCAATCCCAGAGTGCTGGCACTCTGACAGGGAGGATTCACTTCCAGAACAGCTCACATCATCCAACCAGATGGACCCGCTGCCCTCTTCAGAGTGGGCATTACCTGGAGCAGAAAGAGCTGTGCCACAGCCCAGCTGTCTACACACCACCTCAGCATCGTTTAGGTCCCACGAGTCATCACACACCGTTCCCCACTGGCCACCATAGTAGATCTCCACTCTTCCAGAGCACCGATCATCTCCATTCACCAGTCTGACCTGGGCACTGGGATCCGGGTCAACGCCTATATGAAACACATTAAAAAACTGTTCTGAAAAGATTCACATTCTTGGATGATTATGAAGTAGACATTCCTTGGGGTCTTCTACATGGCACATTCATTTAAGGTAGCATGTTGTGTTGCATGGATAAGCCTCACAGCCTCAGATTGAATCAGGACCATGCCCGTGCCACCATAGGGCAATAACTGCTGGTTGCATCGGCCATCTTATGTGAGGATTCATTCAGTTAGGGGACTGTATTCATCTCTCTCTAATGACCAACACTGATTGATAGGGTGCTTATGGATTGTATGTCAAAGACGCATATGAAAGATATTCAACCGATGGCTGAGAGCTTGGCTGTACAGTACAGCGTGAAAAAGGAGAAGCTGGTGAAACCACATGATTTTGATTTTGTCCCTTCGCTTGTCTGTCTTCTTAGTTATTGAACTCTGCCTATTTTTTGATAATTCTTCTGATCATGCTGCATGTATCTGCCTGTCTTGATTACGACAATTGCCTGTCCTTGGTTTATGTTTTGGATCTTCCCCTTGTTTATTAAAAGCCTGCTATTTTTTGCCTTTTCCCTGAGTCTGCGTTTGGTTCTCTCTGCCTGATTCCTGACAGAATTTATTTGAATTCCACCACATTTGTTTCTGCCAAACTAACAACAAATAAAGAATATTCAAACAAAAAGTGTTTGTTACTAACTCGAAAATATATACTAATGATAACATGACCAATCAACAAACAAAATAACCGAAGATTGTTTCCTCAGCTACTGTGGTAAGCAAAACATTATGTCAAAGTGAAGTTAACCTTTCTACCTTTTGGATATAAAATGTCATTACTTTATAACTTCATCCTATTAGACGTTTGTGTGAAATGATGTCATAATTAGCATATGAACTCTTGAGTTATGGCCAGTAACGTCTTTTGTGAGGTCACAGCACAGCACAGCACAGCACAGTGTTAATTGGCTTTTAAGTGTTGTCAAACATTGAATGAGGTAAAAATGACCCCAAACATAATATGAAGGTTAAAAGCGATAAAGTTTTTGATGGATCTGTTCATATTCAAATCTTGGGTTGACAAGCACCCTGTACTTTTACATTGACTTATTATGCACACGTAATGCTTGGAATTATTTTTACAGATAAGAGTATTAATATCTTAATAATTTAAGGCAGTTATGAAAACGTCAGAGAATTTCCTACCTAAGCAAACCACAGCAGCATCTTCTGGGTGAGTACAGTCATGTGACCCAAACCCAGGGTGCTGGCACTGTGACAGGGAGGATTCACTTCCAGAACAGCTCACATCATCCAACCAGATGGGCCCGCTGCCCTCTCCAGAGTGGGCACTGCCTGGAGCATCCTGAGCACTGCCACAGCCCACCTGTCTACACACCACCTCAGCATCGCTTAGGTCCCAGAAGTCATCACACACTGTTCCCCACTGGCCATCATTGTAGATCTCCACTCTGCCAGAGCACTGATCATCTCCACCCACCAATCTGACCTGGGCACTAGGAACCGGGCCACTGTCTATATGAAACACATAACAAAAACTGTCACGAAAAGATTCACATTCTTGGATGATTATAAAGAAGACTTTCCTTGTGGTCTTCTGCATGGCACATTCATTTAAGGCAGCATATTGTGTTGCATGGATGAGCCTCGCAGCCTCAGATTGAATCAGGACCGTGCACGTGCCACCACAGTGCAATAACTGCTGATTGCATCAGCCAGCTTATGAGAGGATTCAGTGAGTTCGGGGACTCTATTCATCCCTCTCTAGTGACCGACAGTGATTGATCGGGTGCGCATGGACTGTATGTCAAAGCAGCATACGAAAGATCTTCCACCGATGGCTGAGAGCTTGGCTGTACAGTACAGTGTGAAAGGAGAAGCTGGTGAAACCACATTATTTTGATTTTGTCCCTTCGCTTGACTGTCTTCTTGGTTATTGAACTCTGCCTATTTTTTGATAATTCTTCTGATCATGCTGCATGTATCTGCCTGTCTTGATTACGACAATTGCCTGTCCTTGGTTTATGTTTTGGATCTTCCCCTTGTTTATTAAAAGCCTGCTATTTTTTGCCTTTTACCTGAGTCTGCGTTTGGTTCTCTCTTCCTGATTCCTGACACAATTTATTTGAATTCCACCACATTTGTTTCTGTCAAACTAACAACAAATGAAGAATATTCAAACAAAAAGTGTTTGATACTAATTTGAAAATATAAACTAATGATAACATGACCAATCAACAAACAAAATAACCGAAGATTGTTTCCTCAGCTACTGTGGTAAGCAAAACATTATGTCAAAGTGAATTTGACCTTTCTACCTTTTGGATATAAAATGACATTACTTTATAACTTCATCCTATTAGACATTTGTGTGAAATGATGTCGTAATTAGCATATGAACTCTTGAGTTATGGCCAGAAACATCTTTTGTGAGGTCACAGCAACCTTGACCTTTGACCACCGAATTCGAATCAGTTCATACTTGAGTCCAAGTGGATATTTGTGCCAAATCTGAAAAAATTTCCTTTTAGGTGTTCCTGTGGTATCGCATTCATGTGAATGACAGGAAGTCAAGGGGACCTTGACCTTTAACTACCAAAATATACACTGTTCATGCATGAGTCCAATTGGATGTTTCTGGCTAATTTAAAGTATATCCCTCAAGGCATTCCTGAGTTATCAAATTCATAAGAAGGACATGAGGTCACATTGACCTTGACCTTTGATGACCAAAATCTAATCACTTCATCCCTGAGTCTGATTGGACGTTTCTGCCAAATTTGAAGAAATTTCCCTTGGGCCTTCCTGAGATATCACAGGAATGGGGTGGATAGACAGAAGGACAGACTGACAACCCAAAACCAAAATGCCTTCGGCCCTGCCTTCATAAAAAGGCATTAAAAGGTATATTAATTGGGAGATATGATACATTGTATTTGTAATCATCTTGCGCATAGAGTATGAGGTCAAGCTTTATTTTACTCTCATATTATGTTAAGATTTCATGACTGGTTTTATGTTCACTGTCAAATTGAGCCCAACAGTTGAAATAAACACAAAAACATTGTAATAGAAACATTTTGACACATAGTGTGCCACCTTTTTATTTTCTCCCAAATTATAAGCCTTATGTCCATAGATATGAAAAATCAATGGGAAACATCTAATTTTAGAGCCGAAGGAACAGAACGTGAAAGTTGAGCACCTGTACGGTTAAGTGCCACCAGAATCATTCACAACGAAATCTGAGAAAAAATGTTAAATCATCAAATATACTTTTTTACATTTTAAACAGTTACAGAGAGTCAAAAAAACACTGCAGAAAACATCTGTATGCCAAGTTAGTACAGGACTTTGCATAGCATTATGTTTATTGCATGTTTACCATTTAATCCCACCAAATGAGAAAATTTACAAAAATCATAAAGTATCAATATGGAAAAGTGTTAACTGGTTTTTAAGAGATATCAAACATTGAATGGGGTCAAATTGACCCCAAACATAATATGAAGGTTAAAAGCGGTAAATATTTTGATGGATCTGATTCTTTTTAAATCTTGGGTTGACAGGCTCCCTGTATTGTTACATTGACTCATTATGCACACGTAATGCTTGGAATTCTTTTTACAGATAGGAGTATAAATATCTCAATAATGTAGGCCAGTTATGAAAACATCAGAGATTTCCTACCTGAGCAAACCACAGCAGCATCTTCATGATGACCACAGTTGTGAGACCCAATCCCAGAGTGCTGGCACTCTGACAGGGAGGATTCGTTTCCAGAACAGCTCACATCATCCAACCAGATGGACCCGCTGCCCTCTTCAGAGTGGGCATTACCTGGAGCAGAAAGAGCTGTGCCACAGCCCAACTGTCTACACACCACCTCAGCATCGTTTAGGTCCCACGAGTCATCACACACCGTTCCCCACTGGCCACCAAAGTAGATCTCCACTCTTCCAGAGCACCGATCATCTCCATTCACCAGTCTGACCTGGGCACTGGGATCCGGGGCACCGCCTAAATGAAACACATTAAAAAACTGTTCTGAAAAGATTCACATTCTTGGATGATTATGAAGTAGACATTCCTTGGGGTCTTCTACATGGCACATTCATTTAAGGTAGCATGTTGTGTTGCATGGATAAGCCTCACAGCCTCAGATTGAATCAGGACCATGCCCGTGCCACCATAGGGCAATAACTGCTGGTTGCATCGGCCATCTTATGTGAGGATTCATTCAGTTAGGGGACTGTATTCATCTCTCTCTAATGACCAACACTGATTGATAGGGTGCTTATGGATTGTATGTCAAAGACGCATATGAAAGATATTCAACCGATGGCTGAGAGCTTGGCTGCATAGTACAGTGTGAAAAGGAGAAGCAGGTGAAACCACATGATTTTAATTTTGTACCTTCGCTTGTCTGTCTTCTTAGTTATTGAACTCTGCCTATTTTTTGAAAATTCTTCTGATCATGCTGCATGTATCTGTCTGCCTTTATTACGACAATTGCCTGTCCTTGGATTACGTTTTAGATCTTCCCCTTGTTTATTAAAAACCTGCTATTTTTTGCGTTATCCCTGAGTCTGCGTTTGGTTCTCTCTGCCTGATTCCTGACAGAATTTATTTGAATTGCACTATTTGTTTCTGTCAAACTAACAACAAATGAAGAATATTCAAACAAAAAGTGTTTGCTACTAATTTGAAAATATAAACTAATGATAATGTAACAGGTGAGAAATTGCCTGAATCCGAGGTGGGATTTCAACCCCAGCCTCTCACTTGTCCAAATATTTGTTGAACGAACGCGTTACCAGTCAGCTAAAGATGAACTCGCCTCTAGCCAAGGGGAACAACGTTCTTTAGAATTTGAGGGTTACTTCATCAGGGAGTGTTGTCGCGATAACCTGCTACCAGCCTTCGCTTTCACTGCACCATCCGTGCTTACTAGTGAACTAGCCGAGCCAACCATGCAACAATAACATGACCAATCAACAAACAAAATAACCCGAGATCGTTTCCTCAGCTAATGTGGTAAGCAAAACATTATGGCAAAGTGAAGTTGACCTTTCTACCTTATGGATATAAAATGTCATTACTTTATAACTTCATCCTATTAGACATTTGTGTAAAATGATGTCATAATTAGCATATGAACTCTTGAGCTATGGCCAGAAACTTCTTTTGTGTGGTCAAATCAACCTTGACCTTTGACCAGCATATTCAAATCAGTTCATACTTGAGTCCAAGTAGATATTTGTGCCAAATCTGAAGAAATTTCCTTTATGTGTTCCTGAGATATCGCATTCATGTGAATGACAGGAAGTCAAAGGGACCCTGACCTTTGACTACCTAAATCTTGACTGTTCATCCATGAGTCCAAGTGGATGTTTCTGGCTTATTTAAAGAAAATCCCTCAATGTGTTCCTGAGTTATCACATTCATAAGAATGACATGAGTTCACAGTGACCTTGACCTTTGATGACCAAAATCTAATCACTTCATCCCTGAGTCTGATTGAACGTTTCTGCCAAATTTGAAGAAATTTCCCTTGGGCCTTCCTGAGATATCACAGGAATGGGATGGATAGACAGAAGGACAGACTGACAACCCAAAACCAAAATGCCTTCGGCCGTGCTTGTATAAAAAGGAATAAAAAGGTATATAAATTGGGAAATATGATAAAATGGTTGAATATTTTATTTGTAATCATCTTGCGCATAGAGGTTGAGATCAAGCTTCATTTAACGCCCATATTATGTTCAGATTTCATGACCTGTTTTATGTTCACAGTCAAATTGAGCCCAACAGTTGAAATAAACACAAAAATATTGTAATAGAAACATTTTGACACAAAATGTGCCACCTTCTTGTTTTCTCTCAAATTATCAGCCTTTCATAGATATGAAAAATCAATGGGAAACATCTCATTTTAGAGCTTAAGGAACAGTAAGTGAAAGTGTGGCATCTGTACCGGAAAGTACCACCAGAATCATTCACAAAGAAATCTGAGAATAAAATCTAAATCATCGGATATTTTTTTAGATTTTATACAGTCAGAATAACACCACAGAAGGGGTCAAAATAACACCACAGAAAACATTTGTATGCCATGTTAGTACATAACTTTGCAAAGCATTATGTTTATTGCATGTTTCCTATTTAATCTCACCAATTTAGAAAATGTAAAAAAATCATACAGTATCAAGAAGAAAAAGTGTCAACTGGCTTTTAAGTGATGTCAAATATTGAATGGGGTAAAATTGACCCCAAACATAATATGAAGGTTAAAAGTGGTAAAGATTTTGATGGATCTGGTTATATTTAAATCTTGGGTTGAAAAGCACCCTGTTACATTGACTCATTATGCACACATAATGCTTGGATGCTATGCTTTACAGATAGGAATATAAATATCTCAATAATTTAAGCCAGTTATGAAAACGTCAGAGATTTTCCTACCTGAGCAGACCACAGCAGCATCTTCTTGGTGAATGCAGTTGTGAGACCCATACCCAGAGTGATGGCACTGTGACAGGGAGGATTCGTTTCCAGAACAGCTCACATCATCCAACCAGATGGGCCCGCTGCCCTCTCCAGAGTGGGCACTGCCTGGAGCAGCCTGAGCACTGCCACAGCCCACCTGTCTACACACCACCTCAGCGTCGTTTAGGTCCCAGGAGTCATCACACACTGTTCCCCACTGCCCATCATTGTAGATCTCCACCCTGCCAGAGCACTGATCATCTCCACCCACCAGTCTGACCTGGGCACTGGGAACCAGGGCACTGGCTATATGAAACACATTAAAAAAACTGTCATGAAAAGATTCACATTCTTGGATGATTATGAAGAAGATTTTCCTTGGGGTCTTCTACATGGCACATTCATTTAAGGCATCATGTTGTGTTGCCTGGATGAGCCTCACAACCTCAAGATTAAATCAGGACCGTTCGCGTGCCACCACAGGGCAATAACTGCTGATTGCATCAGCCAGGTTATGAGAGGATTCAATCAGTTAGGGGACTCTATTCATCCCTCTCTAGTGACTGGCATTGATTGATCAGGTGCTGATGGATTGTATGTCAAAGCCGAAAAAAAGCCAAAAAATACTTTCCTTTACAGTAGCATATAAATTTGGCCTCATCACATTTTTCTGAAGCAAAGGTTTCTTTGTCAAAATGTTAATTTATTTTCAGAAAATCTTTTGAAATTTATATTTAATTTCAACCATTTGCATGATGAACAACACAAACATCAACACATTCCACGAAAAATCATCCAGAGGTCAGGAAGTTGACCACTCCGATTTTGCCCCAAGTTTGTACAAATTTACCTTTTATATTCAATAAAGAACATCCAAAACATTAGCCCCATTGGATTAGGGGTGGTAAACTAAATGTTACTTGCGAGTGGAAACTGTGGTTTGTGTCATGAACTCCAGTTTTCCTAATAATTCTCTGAAAAGAAGATGCTCATTTATAAAAGCGAAATCGTGCTGCTTGCCATTTTTTTCCAATATTTGTCGGCTTGTACAACAAAACTGGGAGTATATATTTTGGTTAAGAACAGCCACCAGGAAAATGAAGTCATAGATAATTTATTTGAAAATTTATACAATGCTAAAGTTGGGTCTGTGCAGAAAATCCAAGCCAAGTCAATGGCAAGTAAGGAAGTTTCCAGTCAAAATGAAACTTGTTCTTCAAAAGGTATAATAGGCATACTTGTGTAAAAAAAAAAAAAAAATTGTACTGCAATGCCTTGTATGTTTTGATCAGTTCAAACAGGACCATTTACGATCAGGTGCCAGGACCAAAGAGCCAATCGCAGCCCAGAACAGGTGTCTTTATTAGACGAAATCGCGAGCAGACAGGCTCAATAGGGGTAATGAAGTTCATAGTCAAAATAACAAGCAAAAGTCAAAACATGGGAAGGCAGTCCAAACATGCAAAGGTACCAAATGTAATCCAATATTTAAAAAAAACTGATAAGATCAAACACAAAGAGAGTTAATACACGGGAAAGGCAGGCAGAAAACTACTGGAGAGTATGGTTGGACATAAAGTTTCATATTGATTGGAAACTTTCCACATGACCAACTACTTGGTTGAATCGGTAACACTTTTTGGTGATTTACAGGCCGGACCAAAATTTGGCATTATATATTTTCAGAATAAATTATCTGTTTGACTTTTCATTGTGGCTGTCCTTCACAAAAATATCAACTAGTCTTAGAAGTTTGGAAGTCATACACCAAGTGGTGCTGCTACAGTAAGCCATCAAATATTGAAAAGATGTGGCTAGATAAACTGCATTCACTGTCCACTATTTCACTTAATGGTTCATAACATTGCCTATTTCTGAAAGAAAAAAATATATATAATGTCTGTAATTCTGTCAGCTGTCATCACTCAAAAATATGAAGGACTTCTTGTCAATGAAAAGGCTTTTAGTGGTCTGAGGTGGTTTAGTACCCTGGCATCACGTCCCTGAGATGCTGTCATCAGAAACCGAGATCTTCTTTGATATGGATTTTTACAAATAAAGTTCAGTTTATTTAATTTAAGAGTTTTAAGATACGTCTTACCTGGGTCATTAGATAAAATGGCCGATAGCAATAGGAGTAACAGTGCAGCTCCCGAGATCATCATTCTTCAGACTTGATTCTCCAATGACCATGCAAAATCTAGTGGGAAAAATCAAAGGCATCCACAAAGACCTTTGTAACTAATTATATAATTTCATTTTTTTCTATACATTTTTTTTCACTGAATAATTTACACAAAACACATAAGTACTCATTATTATGCACTTACCAATCAATCCCCAAAGTCGTCTGTGAGTCACCTCTGAGCACAGGTATTTATAGTTTTCTGTGATACCGCATTGTGGCTTTTAAATATTTGCATTAACAAGCTGTACAGGTCTATCTAATAAATTGCTCACTGAGTGTATATACAGTATATCTAGGTCAAACAAATTTGACAATCACATTAAACTGTTGAATTAACTGTTAAGATATGTAAAACATTTAATTTGTCTGTATAATGCCACCTGACATGGTGATTCCTCCAGTTGGCATGGTGGTTCTTGAGGCCCACACTGGTCACCTCTAAATTGACTAATTATTATTATGGACACTTTGCACTATTTATTATTATGGATTATTTATTATTATGGACACCTTGCACTATTTATTACTATGGACTATTTATTATTATGGACACCTTGCACTATTTATTATTAAGGACTATTTATTATTATGGACACCTTGTACTATTTATTATTATGGACACCTTGCACTATTTATTATTATGGACTATTTGTTATTATGGACACCTTGTACTTTTATTCTGTCATACTCTCATATGTTGACACACATAACTGTTCTAAACATACTATATTAGTATTCTTAGTATTTATATCTATTGTGTTCCCCCTATTTATTTCCTTATTCCTTTCATTCTATTAACCTCTGCTGCTATGAGACTGAAATTTCCCCACGGGGATACATAAAGTGCTATCTCTTATCCCTGTCTCTAAAACATTTAATGTGTCTCCTCAAAAAAGTTATGACTGTTATGACTTCAATTCTCCAGCAGATGCTGACAATACAGCTCCAGGAAAGTAGTCTACAACTGAAGCTCATTACCGTCACCATCGCAATTATTTTACAATTTGGTTCAACAGTAACACAATTACTGAACTGATTATTCTCTGTGAGGAATTATCCGTTATACTCGTCTATGAACACAATTTATAACTTTTT
Source organism: Conger conger (assembly GCF_963514075.1). Taxonomy (NCBI): domain Eukaryota; kingdom Metazoa; phylum Chordata; class Actinopteri; order Anguilliformes; family Congridae; genus Conger; species Conger conger. The sequence continues at coordinate 78,837,256 of NC_083761.1, forward strand.
AACACACTTTCTGCCATCAACACTAAGATGCACGCGGTAGTTAAGTATCACCCCTTTTCTTAACACAAGCTTGAAATTGTCACACCCAAAATAAAATGGTAGCGCTGATTTATTTATTATTCTCCGTCTTATTATTTTTCTTCTACCGAATCTCATAAATAATAATAATTCTTCTGTCAGAATTTCAATGAAAAATCTCCTAACCGTTTATTATGAGCAAGTTTTAATTCCCTATTCAACCTATAGCTCTAATTTAAACGAGCTGTTCTATAACAAAGAAATGCTTACGCAGGTTCAGGATCAACAATGGGTTGCGCACCATTCTGCCCATTTTACTTCAACGGGCCTTAAATACACTGATGGTGGACTTGAGTGCCCTGTAATAAATACATTAAGATTTTTATTTGATATAAACAAACACTTTTTGGAAGGCATTGTCGCAAGAGACAAAATAACAAAATCAGCCAACACTTCAAGAAGAGAGAGATCATCAGTAAAGATGACAGTTGGGAAATTGTAAACATTTATTAGTGTTTTCTTAACGTTATTTATTTATTTATTTATTTATTTATTTATTTATTTATTTACTCTTGTGAAATAACTAGATTATATGTGTATTTATGCTATGAGTGAACGCTATGTGTATATATATGTATAGTGTGTAAGGGAGTGGGGTCGGAGGACCGAAACACGACCGAGAGGCGCACAAATATGTTTTAGAGGTATCCATAGAGACAAGGGATACGCCCTAGAGGAGGAAGGTGAAAACGAAAAAGGGAATAAGTAACTTCGCCAACCAAAAGAACGACCTATCAAAACGGTCGAGCAGTCAAGCGAGGAAATCACTCGAGCGAGGAAATCACAAGCGGCAGGGAAACTCAACCTACTGATTACGGCGATCGTAAAACGAAGCGAGTAGGAAGTGAGTACGCAAACAGCGCCAGGGAGAAAACTACGCAGGCTCCCAACTGCGTTATAGCCTACCTAGCAGGTCCCCCTATGTTGATTTGCATTTATATGTATGTTTATTAATAGTGTATGCAATGTCTGATCAGCAGTGGTATTCATACAAAAACAATAATAGCAACACAACTGCCACAAAGTGTAATCATGCAACAAAGAGCTGTAATAAACATAAAACATTAATTAATTATGAAGAGTGGCGGCAATAAAGACACAAGTCTGGAAGAATTTAGCAGTTCTTGTAGATTATATCTGTAAAATTACTCGTTTGTTCATAAATATTGCGGCTTTAAAAATGTGGTTTGACACTGCGGAATTGAAAAGATTTAAATGATGACTTTCAGATAATTGATTTTTGCATTACCGATTAGCTGAACCGAGACAGCGCATGAGAGTGAGCAGGTGCTTCCTGCTTTGAAAATGGCATGCAGCAGTAGCCCTGAATGAAACCACAGCCATATCTGGTTATGGACGTACATATTATATCTACTGAGAAAAAATTGAGACACAGAAAGGCGAAAAACATTTTTGAATCACAAATTAGCCTACATGTTCTATATTTGTATATCTTCTGTTACTATGGCCTACAGGACATGATATTTAGTTGGGTTAGAGATTATTTAGAGATTATTTAGCCTATATATCTAACTTAATTTATAACTGCCATGTGCACTTAGGTATATGGTGATGACTGATATAATAGTGTTGTAACCCTGTTTAATAGATCACTGCAGAAACGGTGTAGAAAATGAACTCAAGGCGTTTCCAAAAAACGAAGGAATAGCCGTCTACTTGAAATAATGTTGAAATAACACCTTGTATCCCATTAGTGAATTTTTATTTATTCATTCATCTTTAAGGCTGTAATTGACGTTCACCAATAGCATATTATTAATAATATGAACAACTGTTTTATTACCTAGTAATACTTTTGATATAGACTATAGCCTACGGTGTTTTCCCATAATGTCCCGATAATGCCTCAATGCAATTGAATATGCGCTCTTTGCTGAAACTTGATGCGCAAATAATTTTTACATTCCCAGTTGCTAAAATTCGAGCACAAACGTTTACAAGTCACAAGACCATTAACTGTATTACAATGAAATTGGTGCGGTACTGCTATAGACCACTGTTTTATCCCTCATTTATTTTGAATATTAACCTACAAAAGAGTCTATTATTGACCACCTCCATTACTCTAAATATTAGGCTATACTATATTATTGGCAGACAAATATCTGGGGTGCATGACTAATAGTTACAGAGAATAGGTTACATTGGACATACTTGATTTAATGAGACATTGATATGAATATAAATAATCAGTTAATAATTTACTGTATGTGTATTTCATAAACCGCAACACTTCTGAGTAGTCTATTGTTCCATTATTAATGCCTAAGATCACACGTAACTTTGGCACTTTAAAAAAGAACAATGATCACGAAAGAACGTTTAAAACGTGTATTCAATAACCGTAATTCAGCAAGAGATTGATTGTAACAACAAAAAAACAGCACGCTGTGGGTTCCCCGTAGGGTTTTGAGAACTACTGCTTCATTTTACTCAAAGAGGCTACCAGCATCACTATGCAAAATGCTTCCCCTCCGTTCGTCTGCCATTAACTTCGAACAGAGAACGAAAAGAACGCTGCGTACTTAGCAGCCGAAAGCCTCGGATGACCCGGAGTGGAGCTATCGGGACCAGGGCTTCGGCTAAATGTAGATCCGCTTCGAAAGTCTGCGGACAAGAAAGAAACATCTGCGCGCGCCTGAAACCGAACACCTGAAACCAAAGATAAGCCCAGAATTAACGAAGATAAAACCATGAGCAGTAAGTTCTTCTTCCGTTAGGTTAAAGGGATTAAATAATATTAGCCTACAGTATCATTAGAAACGTTTTACTCCAGAGGATTTACTTTAATTTAGAAACAGCTATCAGCAGTGTTTCATAATTGTATTAATACATTTAGCTCTGGCCCAAAATTACGACACCGGGCAAAATAAAATAAGTTTACATGAAATCCAGAAACACAAACAGGCCTCTTTGGCTGCCACTGTCTTATTACAATTATGTTTTATGGTCATTAGGCTGAAAAAAATAAGCACAGACAAATATATGTATTTTTTATTTGTGCAATAAATTCTTCAGTTATTGTGTACATATATCTGAAGGGGGGAGTGACTTTTGAGTTTTGCTTGAACCAGCATTCACGTGTCAAGCGAATTAGTTATTTGAGTCAGGGTGGAAATAAATATGTTTATATACATATATATTTCTAACACCATTACTTCCAGGGCAATTAAATAAAGAGGCATAAAGCATGTTGGCTACATTTAATTATTTTGTTTAATTAAGCTACGGTTTCATCACATATATGCAATTATACTGTAGGCTATACAGTAGCTTATCGTAACTGAAGTTGGTTTTCAGTTCATGAGTTTTAGGACAGAGACAGTCTGTTGGGTCCTGACTGTTAATTATGTCATTTAATTTACACAATGACCAATTAACGAACGTAATCTCGACTAATATTTTAGTACTACATAGAATCTGTGATAATAAATTATACTCCGAGGGTGAAAGAGATGGGTCGCAAAAAGAAAAGAGGGATGCCACACACCTGGTTTTGACACATTTGTTCTACGTTGGTGTAGACCACTGAACACAATTCTGTCCCTTGTTTTGATCAACATGAAATTGATGCATAACTACTTTAACTACCAGTTTTTACATAATTGGGGAATTATTTTCGTTCATTATAATATTGACACTATAGCTCAAATAATATAAATATTTATTTTTAACCGTTATTAAGTGTGATATATTTGTTCTTTTTTTAACAGATCATACATACTCCATATTACGAAGCCCGTAAAGGGACATTGCAAATCGTAAAGTTTCTCGTGAGCACTGGGTAATTTAAAATGATTAAATATACAAGATCAAGCGCTTAATATTCGGTCTAGTGGATAAGGCGTCCGTGCTGTTTCAGCAATGCTACATGTTAAAACAAAGTTGTTGTGGCATAAAATAACAAATTCGTATATATTTTCAGCCTTGTTGCTTTGTGTCTGCATGGCAAGCATTATTTTCTATAATGCAGGAAAATAAAATAGCCTTCATCTTGTATACCGTAAATCCTCACATTGTGTCCGGGGTCTTTTATTTACTTAGGCTGCACAAAGCACAGGCCTTTATTTGGGGCAGGCTTGTATTCGAGGCAAGACTTTATTTCTTATTAGGCTTCTGTTGTAGAATTTTATTCTTAGAAATAAAGTAAAAGGCTACACTTAAAGTGGGCCAACACTGTTCAACACTTCCTGTAACCGTTCAGAAATCAATTGGTGTAGGCTAATCAGGAAACACCGTTTGGTAAGTCATAGTGTCAGTCTTAACAGACTTAGTTTATTGCAAATATTCTCAAACACGATAAATCACATGCAAGTCCAGAATCCATAAAATAGCAACTTGCCAGACACGCCTTCATGAACAATAACAAATTAGCGTAGATAACAGCAAGTTAAGGATCTTTTTTTCCTAAAGTGCGTTTTATTGTGAGACATCCGTTTCGTTTGGAGCAGCATACCTGTAGGCTATCAAAAGATTTTCGCTTTGGTTTGGGATTTAATTTACCTTTGGACTGTTTGATTCTATTGCTAAATGTTGGGACTGATGGGCACTGAAATCTGGGGGGTATTTGATGGTTCACTGTTAAGTTTTATGTAGTTGAAAGAGTGTCGGGATTTCCACCCGTCTGTTTATTGCGAGCCAAGGCAGCCGCTTTCATTCATTCATTGAACGTGCGCTGTGCTGTAAATACATGGAAACCTTATTGCGTAGCCAAGTAGCCTAAATTGAGTTAATTTTTAATTTTGCATGATTTACTTTTTATTAAATTCATAGGCTGGAATGCCTCGCGGCAACAATTGTGTTTAAATGTATACTGCTTCAGCCTTTGGCAAGCTACCAGTCGCGGCAAGTATTTGTAACTTGTATTTGGGAGCCGGCCTTTATTTGTCGGAATCGGCCACGCCCCCGGCTATCATCCGAGGCCCAGCTTCAAATAGAATCCCGGACACAATTTGAGGATTTACTGTAGTCTTACAATCAGGCGATAGTCTGAACTGAAGAGGCAGGCATTAAAAATGAAAACACTTCATCAAAAATAATTGAGGAAATGTTGCCCCAAATGTAGTACATTTTGACATATAGTAAACATAACTGAATTACCATATATGGATTTACAGTCTAAATTGAACAGAGTAGACATTTAAAGTTATTAGAACAGTAGAAAACAGTAGCTACTCCAAATCTTATTTGACTGGAAAAATAATATATCTGACTTCCAATGAATTGCTGCAGAGAGAGGCCTATTGGATTACATGATTGCATGCCTTGGAACAGTCTGGCCTCAACAAGGAGCTAGCTAACTCTTTGTCCTTTTAATCTAAATAAAGCATATGACTTTTCAAATAAATAGATAATTTTAAATTCCATTTTTAATTAATATGCATTAATAATTTGCTTGCGATCCTGCTAAATGGGAAATTAGCTAAAATTAATTGTACAACTAACAATTAAATATTAGAAAGAAAATAATGTGATATGCACTGTAAAATTTGCAGCCCTGGGCCATGCAACTGATATAATGGATTAGAAATTTGACTCACCAAAAAGACTGAGTCATTTTTAGTAAAGCACATTTCAATATATTTAGTTTTTCTTTTCAATGTTTAATTTTAGTTTTGATTTCTATATGATAATACATTTTAAATCACAGATTATCTGTCTCTCCTGATAGAATTAGTGATAATTTCTATGGACTGTTATAAGTGACTAACTGTGGTAAACAAATTGAAATCCCATTGTCTGCTAAGTCACCTGATTGAGCTAGGCGGAGATGCAACACCTGCAGTCAATCTTGCCTTTGAAAGGTTTAGAATTTCTGATCACAGTGCTCTGAGGCGGACACTGGTTGAAACGCATCAGCATTGTAGTTATTACATTACATTACATTATTGGCATTTGGCAGACGCTCTAATCCAGAGTGACGTACAGTTGATTAGACTAAGCAGGAGACAGTCCTACCCTGGAGCAATGCAGCATTAAGGGCCTTGCTCAAGGGCCCAACGGCTGTGCGGATCTTATTGTGGCTACACCGGGATTAGTCATTTACCTTAACCACTATGCTACAGGCCGCCCTGTAAGCCTCTGCATATCACTCTGCACAATAAATAATGTCATATATATTTGGGTGGCGGTTCTTTTCTTCCCGGGTGGCGGACCAAACTAGATATTCGTATCCATATTCCCTTTGCCTTTCGCTCAGTCAGATTTGCAGCATATTTCATGGTTTGAACAAACAGCCAAAGATTATAGACATAGACATTATAGACATAATGCCAAAAGACAATGTTCCAAGCCAAGTGACTCACCTCCATTCCTTTATGCACAAGAACCCTTACCCTTACTTTTGGTCCCCTTATGGCTTTGATGGCTGATGTTAGCGCTAGGGCTGATTAATTTAATTTCATATGTTTTGAGGCTTTCAGCAAATGCAAACATTTCACCTAAAACTTGGTTTTTTTGTGATTAATTGCATTGTATTCATGTTGGGGAACACATTTCTGTACAGCTATTGCAAAATGATTATTATGCAGGGTCTTGCGGATTATTCATAGAATGTTTTGATTGTACAAACCAATTTTTCAAGACTGGCTTTCTGGTGCAGTAATACCGTCAGACCAGACATCTCAAACCTAAAATCCTGGATGGTCGCTGTTTGTTTTTTATTTTAATTTTGTATTTTCGTATTTTTTTAAAATGTGCTGCCCAATGTGGGGCTGTCTGTCCAGTGCCTGTAATTTGGAATTTCCAATGATCTGAAGCCACCGCAAAATTCATGTGTGAACTCCAGTGCAGATTCATCGAGAGTGCAGACATCCGCGGATCTCTGCGGAAACACGTGGTGCCACCAGCTGCTTATCTTCATCACACGGACGACAGACAGGCTTCACAGAATGCACTCAGAGGAAGACTTGTGGCTTCAGGAGGCCCGCCTGATCAGGGCGGTCGCCAGGTGCTACCCAACCGAATCCTCAAAATACCGTACATGTGTACAGTAAATAAAAAGAACAAGACATTGGCAAAAAACCAACATCACCAAGCGGGTAAGTGGTACGGTTCAGTCGTTTCTTCACATGTAATATCAACACATCATGAGGACTGTCGTTTTAACTGCTGTCTATTGATTCCCTCAATACTTGTCTTGTGATTAAAATATTGACTAAAATCACACAAAAAAACACACCACACACAATGATCTTTACATCTCATTAACTACTGAGGGTTTATTTCAGAAGTGAAGAAGACCCACCATACGTACTTTCAGAGATTACAGCTAATGCAGTTTGTACATTTAAAGGGCAATACATCAACCACTGTACTTATGATCTCTGTAGATGCCGATACCCTGCTATGACCAATAGGACTGGAAAATGCCAGAGATTGACAGGCATGTGACCAATCAGAAGAAGGAGGATAAAGGGGAAGGAACAAACAGATCCAATGACTGAAACACAAGTGTCCAATCAAAGCAGGAACAGGACCCATTCATTTGATGCTCCTGAAAACAGAAAATGCAGAATAATTTGGTCAAGCTGTCAACCACATAACACATTTTATAATTTAGCGTTACGGAAAGAGAACCAGTGCAGTGGGTAGCACTGCCGCCTCACAGCAAGGAGGTCCTGGGTTCGAATCCCGGCCTCTCTGTGTGGAGTTTGCATGTTCTCCCCGTGTTTGCGTGGGTTTCCTCTGGGTACTCCGGTTTCCTCCCACAGTCCAAAGACATGCAGGTTAGGCTGATTGGAGAGTCTAAATTGCCCGTGGGTATGAGTGTGTGTGTGAGTGAATGGTGTGTGTGCCCTATGATGGACTGGCAACCTGTCCAGGGTGTATTCCTGCCTTTCGCCCAATGTTTGCTGGGATAGACTCCAGCAAAATTTCATTAAGAAAGATAAGACAAACTTTAAATTAATGTAGGCCTATTTTGAATTATGTTTTATGGCAAATGTATCCTTCCGCTGAATAGTAGTTTATTGGTTGCTAAGCAACGCTATTGCTAAAGTTAGCTAACACGGAGGAAACCCACGCATACACGGGTAGAACATGCAAACCCCGCACAGAGAGGTTATGATGATATGATATCTGCAAAGTCATGAGCTATAACTGCAGCCTGTGTGTCCTTCCCTGTGTTAGTCAGACACACTATACTGTTCCATCTCTACATCATGGTGAATGTTACAGTAATTATTGATGAATCTGACTGGTCATGTCATGCTAATATCAGTAACAATCCACTGTAACATTGTTCGGTGTTGTGTGTTTTTGTGAGAAAGTGTCTGTGCTCACCTGTGAATGCCTAGGGGTTCACTCTGGCTGCCGTCTCCCCTGAAAGGGAAAACCTGATTGTTACCTGTGTGTGTTTCACTGAGAAAGCCCCCACAGATTCACTATGATTAAGTTTGTTCAATATTTGAAGACTGGAGTGTGCACAGGAGCCACGCCCAAGTTAGATTTCCTCCATTCCCAAGTAAATCAATCAAAAATAAATATTCTGGATATTAATATTTCAGGAGAAATGGAAGAACGAAGTGTATCAAAATCTTTCAGCTTCGTCCAAATTTGTTTCCTGAAGTACAGGAAATACAGTACCAAGAGAAAAAATATCCTCCAGCATTACTAACCCAAATACACATAACAGTTTCTCTAACTTCAAGCACAAACATATACAGTACTACAGCAACCCAAATGCAATAACATACTCCAGCCACTGGTCCAAAGTACTTCACCACTTTGCTTACTTACGTAACAAATTTTGCCCCAGATAAATACTGTGTCAGCACGAGTGAACAGCAAGTCTGCTGCCAGTTCAGTTTAAGTCTATTCTTGCTGTCAAACTCACTGCTTTTCCAAAGTCAGTAAGACCATCGATCAATAACAGACTGTGCAGTAAATGCTTGGTGTGATCATCTCTATGAAAGTCATTTGCAGGTTCAGGTAAAATGAAACCTGTAATTCTGGGCTGATGCTTACAGGAGATGGGTCCAATGGTCAGGGGTTTCTCGAGGGAGACAGACCGGGACACCCTGGATCTGCATGTCTGTGAAGAAAGAATTATTAAATTAAAATAAATAAAGTTTACATACACTCAGTGAGCAATTTTATTAGGTATTTATTAGACACATTTTTCAGGCTTATTTATGTGAAATTACAGGTTTTCGATCAATTGCACTGACCAAACATTATATTGTCTGGTTGGGACCCGTGCGAGTCATTTCAAAAACAAGATATTCTAGTTGATTCCTGGACATCTGGCGACCCTATGAGGAGCACAGAACTGACCTGGGAGCAGCCGGCCTGACTGGGGTCGCATACGCTGAGATTGCAGTGCAGGAAGATGGTGTCGTAGTCACCCGAGAATAAGTTCACCAAGGCGGTGAAGCGGCCGGGGAGAGAGGGCCCACTCTGTTCCACCTTCACCAGGCGACTGTGCATAGGACACCTGGGGGAGGGGCAGGGTGGTTGGAAAACAACATCTAACAACACACACAGACACACACACTCTCACATCACTGTTACTCAGCTGATGCTTTTTCATCCAAAGCGACTAACAGTTGATTTGACCAAGCAGGGCCCACTGCTGAACTAATGTTATTGTGGGTAGACTGGGGTTTGAACCACCAACCATCAGGCCTCACGGTCAGGCTGCCCCTACAGCCTACTCACACACCATACACACCCTGTACACACACACACACACACACACACACACACACACCATACACACCCTGTACACACACACACACACACCATACACACCCTGTACACACACACACACACACACTCACACACCATACACACTCTGTACACACACTCACACACACACACACACACCATACACACCCTGTACACACACACACTCACACACACACACCATACACACCCTGTACACACACACACTCACACACCATACACATCCTGTACACACACTCACACACCATACACACCCTGTACACACACACACACACATACACACACTGTACACACACACACACTCCTCATCTGCCAGTTCTATGGAGCAGACGTGGTTTCCCTAACGACTGAAACCCAATCTTTCTGGATGCTGCAGGCAATTACCCCAACCAACCCAGTACTCCTGCTAGCACACCCGCCAATGATGAGCAGGCACTGACCTGCTCTGAATCAGGACGAAGCGCGAAGGGTGATCCGCATTAGCAGACGTTGTGGAGTAGCAGGCTTCAAGAATCACAGCGAGTCCGTTTGAGGCTGCTTCCGCTATTGACACGCCCACATACAGGGCATGGCCAAGGGGCAGGACGACCGCGCCCGCGGAGTAGGGGTCTGTGTAGTCGGCGTTGTGGTAGAGAGTCATGACTGTTCTGGGCCCAGGGCCCACCCCCACCACTGCTCCCTCCAGAGACCTAATGAGTACCATAGAATAAGAGAAAGTAAATACATTTCCTACTGACAGCACGGACCTGCCGAACTAGTGTCTGAAATTGAATACTTGGGTACCAGTTAGTGTAAAGCAGTAGCATATAAAGCACGGAAATGAATGGTGATCAAGCGAGTCCTAAACTGAAGTATGCAATCAGGCAAGGATACGTATTTACTCGAGGACTGAAAAACAAAGTGTGCATCCTTGCTTACTTTCCATTTCAAAACATTCCGTTTTACTAGCTGAAAGTGAAGAAGAATTGGAATTTCAAATATTCAGCAACCGAGAGTAGCAGTTTATTCAAGGCAATCATGAACGTTTCGGTCTCAGACCTCCATCGGCATCAATATTCAGCCATGAAAATGGAGGGCACAAGATGCGAAGAGGTCATGCACACTCATGTCGGGTGTAAGTACATTTTTATAGTTCAATGTAATTTGTCAACATTTTTCATGATTATTCATATTTAGTCTAATCGGGACTGGTTGTATTTCTTGCTAAAGTCAGAAGAATCATGACGTTATAGTACAAGTCCATCTCAAGTTAATGGATTTACATTCTTGCATTCTAAGTAGTACAGACTTTTTTAGTTCACTCGGGAGCATGTGTTTATAAGTACACAAATACACAGTAAACAAGTATTCAGCTTGATACCTTCCCTAAAGATGCTCACAAAAAGGGCTCATCTAAAAATAACTTTTATGAAAACTTTACCTGTCATCATCATTATTCAGCAAAAAAAAAAAGCTGAAGTTGAATTGATACATAGTCTACTCTAGGTAAGTATATAGTGTAGTCTAAATAAAAGACTGGGATTTTTTTCATATTATTAATATGGCATTTATTTATTAATTAATTAATTTGTTGTTTGTTTGTTTAGTTTAGCTAGCACTAGCAGTCGTAGTATTACTCACAGATGGGGTCTGATGGCCACATCCAGGCTGGCCTCAGCATCCAGAGGATACACGCAGGAGAATGGAAAATCCTCCGGAGTAGAAAAGTTTACATTTCCCGGGTAAACAAATAAACTGTTGGAATAAATGGCGTGGGTGCTATTTGTCTGTCAGAATAAAAGGAAAATCACAAAATAAGCATTTTAGTAAAACAATCATACAAGAGGTGTGCACATTTTGCTACTTTAAGCTTGAGCGATCTCCTTGAACAGCTGTTGTCTGTAATAGAGGACATCAGGAAGGGGGCAAAAACGTTTTCATGGCACTGTATTGCCGCTGCAGCGGTTGCACCACATGTTGTGTTAAATCTGTTCCACACCAATGGTGGTGAGGACGTGTCCTTACCCTCCGCTGGGTCCCACAGCTCCCCTCCCTGCGCCACACCACGAACCACAGCATCCCGTTGTTCTCCTGGTGCGTGGTGCAGCGGAAGTCAGCCAGGTGTACGCTGGAAGGGTCCAGACCTCCATCCTCCAGGTGAGCTCTGCTTAACCCCACCTGCATGAAGCTCCTCTCGCACACCAGCTCCAGGGGTCCCGACACTGAACGACAGAACAAGATACCGTTTAGGGCATGAGCGTTCTCAGTCCTCATCATGCTATGCATAGACCCCTACTCTGCTGTTGGGATTCAAATAAATGTTTAGAAACAGTTGAACGATTTCAAATTTTGCGTTCGCGTTCTGGGGAATAACCATGTAATGACTTCTAAACTCACGCTTGCTACTTAGCTTCTGGCTATTTATTTATAACACAGTGCAGGGGTCATGGCAAAACGGCCAAGCAAAAACAATTTATGATTTCTTCAACCAGAAGAAAAAAGTTCCTCAATTGACTGTCATCCTATCAACACCTAACACCAAAAACACCAAAAGTGGGAGCAGGATTTACGATGGTAACCCTAACCACTACGCTACAGGCCGCCTTGCGCAAAGGGTGTAAATAGGCTTATGCTGCGTTTTATGCTTATAGCTGGCCTGTGGCTGAACAAAGCCAAACAAAGCTGAACAAAGACTGATTACGACTAGCTGACTATATACTGTAGGCTGGTCAACTTATGAACGGCTGGTTTACCAGCTAAAAGTGAACACAGCTTAAGCCAGCAGAACTAGGTTACTCTCTGAGCACTCTTTAATTATCCTCTTACCTGAGCAAATCACACCAGCGTCTTCATTGTGACCACAGTTGTGTACCCCAAATCCAGGGTGCCGACACTCTGACAGGGAGGATTCGTTTCCATAACACCTCACATCATCCAGCCAGATGGGCCCGCTGCCCTGTCCAAAGTGGGCATAGTCGGGGGCAGCCAGAGCTCTGCCACAGCCCACCTGTCTACACACCACATCAGCATTTTCTATGTCCCAGAAGTCATCACACACTGTTCCCCACTGGCCGGCATGGTAGATCTCCACTCTGCCAGAGCACCGATCATCTCCATCCACCAGTCTGATCTTGGAAGTGGCTACAAAAAAAAAATGAAATGATTCACAGCTTTGTGTGATAATAAAGTAGACATGAATTTAAATTAGCAAATACATTTTGCGGTTTCTCCTAAATTTGTAATCTGTACTTCTGGGTTGGTCGGATTATGTGTTGCAATGTATGTACTTATTTATTCCAGTGATGGAGGAATGAATGAATGTAGGTTATAGACAGGTAGTACTTTCATTATTTTCACGATATTTCTCAAACCAAAATCATCAAAATGCATCCTTCTAAGGTGCCTTATTTCAGTTAAATTTGAACGTGGCATCCGACGTATCCTTCAGCTTCGTAGGATATCCCACAGATTACCTCAGGCTTCCTATTTCCGTAATAATGGCGTCCGGGAACAGCGAAGCAGCATTTGCGGTGGCAGCGATGAAGCTAGATTACAAATCTGAGTGTACAGTGAACTTGATAAGTTGTTGTAACTATTTTAATCTATTTTTGAATAAAAAATAAGTGATTGGAATGAGTGCTATATTCTCTGGATTCCTCTATCCACATGTCCTTTCCTGGCTTCCTTCCAAGGAAAAGAAGCAAGGAGGTAAATATAAGCGATATGAAAGATCCCGGACTATCAAAGTTCACTGAGCTCTTTACAATACCTTATTTTTTTACCACCATTCTTCCTTTCCTTCTTTCCATGCTCTCAGCTCAGGAAGCCCAGATGGAGGAGTTGAGGAAACTTGGAGCTCATTCCAATCGTTCATTTTTATCTGTGCTTGTCTCCTCAGTCTTTGATGTACCGAGAAATCAATTGAGTTATGCTATCTTTGAGGACATTCAAACTTAGTAAATGCTCTATGAAGGAGCTAAGAGGCTCCCAAAGTATGATTGAGCAAGGAAATATGAGTGCATCCTTAGTTTGTATTTTTTTTGGAAAGCATGACCTATGGATGATCACCCTGTGAATCTACCTCTCCCCATCTACAATTGACGTGGCTTCAAATGGATGATCGAAAGAGCAAGGACGTCCCAAATTCCTCATACACATGTCATTAATTCCTCGGTCCTCAAATTCTTTCTTTGCTTCCATTCCTTGCATCCTCTGCTAGGATGGAGGAAAGGATGTGAGAAAAGGAAGCAAGGCAATTGGGAAGAGCCCTATGACACTCCTCTTTCGCAGAGATGGATTTTTGGAAATGTGTCTTTTAAATCAATACCTATACTCAGTCATTCCTCTTTCACTTGAGTAAATATATACAAATATATGCACAAATAGACAACAATTCTGTCCAAATCGGGACCGGATGGTTGGTACCTACCCTTTTCGACTGTGTCAATGTTTTCTCATTGGATAATTGCTTCGGACAAATGTTGTTTTGTTTTACCTTTTGCTATTGTGTTCTGCAAATTATATTGTGGTTTAAGATTTATTTGTGAAATGTAGTTGTGTCTTTAAGTTTGCTGTATTTTCTGAGTTGTTCTTGTGTCTTATGAATTGTTTTTGTGGTTTCTGATTTATTAATTTATCTTGGCATTTATGGCAAACATGGATATGTTATATTGCTCATCTTCATAACGGGCCATTTAACGTGATTATGAAAACATAAGAGAAGATTTCCTACCAGAACAAACCACGCCAGCGTCTTCATTGTGACCACAGTTGTGGACCCCAAATCCAGGGTGCCGACACTCTGACAAGGAGGATTCATTTCCAGAACACCTCACATCATCCAACCAGATGGGCCCGCTGCCCGGTCCAAAGTGGGCATTGTCAGGGGCATCCAGAGCTGTGCCACAGCCCACCTGTCTACACACCACCTCAGCATCGTTTAGGTCCCAGAAGTCATCACACACTGTTCCCCACTGGCCATCATTGTAGATCTCCACTCTTCCAGAGCACCGATCCTCTCCATTCACCAGTCTGATCTGGGCACTGGCTACATGAAAAAGATTGAAAGACCAAACTTAGAGATGATATTTTTAACCATGAGATGGATTGAGATGCTGTGAGCTGATTCACCCACCCTGGATCTCACACCGCCAGTTGACTTTGTCCTCACTGACACAAGTTTCATCTGGTCCGCAGGTCCCGCACACTGCGGTGTTGGCATCTGAGAAAGGACAGTTTACATTTTACACTTTAAGCACTCAGCATGCCAGCACTGAAATGCACATAGCTTTGAAACATTGAAAGTAATGAAAAAACACGATAGCATGACATTGCTGGATGTTTACTGAATAATTTCTGCTGGATTACAGTGCTCAGTAGAAATCTTTCCACCCTGAGTTTTAACATGCAAAGCACATGTCACCAACCACTATCCCAGTGAGCTTTGGCAGATGGTTGCCTGTTTGGCAATAAGCATACTGCAGCAACCAAAAGGAACCCATCTACTGTGCAATAGATAGGCACCATGCAGGAATACATGCAGAAGTACCCATACCTGCACAATAGGCCAAAGAGCAGGGAGTCGTGTCAGTAAACTTGTAAACAAAGTAATTTCCGGGACAGGCCTTGACATGGATGGGATTAGATTGAAACCAACAGCAGTCGTCATTCCACCTCCCGCAGACGCGGCTCCTGACGATTCCATCCGACGGTTCTGGGTGAGCGTCTGGGAGCCAGAGCGGGGCGTGGGTCCCACACATACTCATATCTATACACCTTTCCGGCATCTGCACACTGGCATTCCCCAGGAACAAGCGGTGCCAGCCTTGCCAGTTGCCTGTTCTGTCACAAGCTGCCTGGTTTGACATCCGGTGGTCCGTGGAACGCCATGGATCATCCAACACTGAGTATTGCTGGCAGGGGTCCAGGCAACGGCGGACCCCGTTAATGAGGAGGCAGTCCTGGCCTGGGGGGCAGGTGACACCCCTGCAGCCGAACGCCACGGACCGCTGGCCGGAGGTTGGGTCGGAGCTGGGGTTGGAACGGCGCCTGGAGTTTGGGTCAGAGTTGGGTTGGGCGCTAGGGTCTGCAAGGGGCTCCTGGGGTTTCCCCTCCCTGGGCATCCGGCAGCCGTAGGACCCGGGCGAATTCTCGCAGAGCAGCGGGGAGAGGCAGACCGCCTCCTCCGAGGGGACACACTCGTCGGTGTCCACGCAGCCTTCCTCCGAGGACCAGTGGTAGCCGCTGTGGCAGCAGCCTCCACTGGCACAGGCCGTCCGGTTGTAGCAGGAAACGCCGTCTCCCACGAAGCCAGGCGCGCAGCTGCACGTCGGGCTCCCGTTCTGGTCAGCCTCAGAGCTCTGACACGCAGCGTCCGAGCTGCACGCCCCGCAGTCCGTGACCTGCAAAGCTGCAAACCCAAACCGAGCACAGAAAATCACCCAGATTGAAGACTCAGTTAGCTGCTAAAAGCAGAGGTGGAAAAGGCATGTTCACAAAGTAAAAGTTCCCCCCCCCCCCCCCCCCCCATATCTCGTTCCAATCACCTGTGTTTCCTAATTAGCACAATTGTTCAGCGAAGACAGGGGTCAGCAACCCTGGTCCTGGAGAGCCACGGGGTGTGCTAGCTTTCGTTGTTACTCAGCACTTAATTGATCAATTAAATCAGTCGATTACTCCGTTAACTGGCCTCATCTGGTTTCTTGGGTATGAATCGGTTGCTGGTATTAAGGCGAAAACAAAAACCAGCACACCCTGCGGCTCTCCAGGACCAGGGTTGCCGACCCCTGAGCTAAGAGGTAGAAATAATTAGGGAAAGCTGGCTTAATTCATGGGTGAAAGAATCACATGTCAGGACTTTTACTTTCTGATCCCTGGACTTTCCACTGCTGTACAATGTCATAAGGTGCCCTTTCTGGGTTAATAACAATCTTCAAGAAAGGTGTACTCATTCTTGAATTCAGAACAATTCATTGAATGTAGCAATTACACGTGAAAAGTGTTCTCCAACTCATGTCATGTACATGCCTTGCACGTAGACCAGACCACAATAAAAGACAGCTGCACCTGAATCATTTGCTTCAGACCAAATGCTTGAAGGTGATAATTGTTGACATAATCAGTTTATGCATTTTGCTCCAGGTATTGCTATTGATTTATAGGCTGTTCATTTTTCCACCAGAGAATCTTGGTATTTCATGCATATTTATTTGTGTCCTGGCGTGTGTAACAGATAGGAGGGTGTACCATTGCGCAATATTATGCTGTAAAAATAGCAATGAACCTGCGACATGACCAGGTTTTGGTTAGTCATAATGCAAAGGCATTCATTCATTAATGAATGACCCTAACCTGCTTATCCTGAACAGGGTCGCAGGGGGGCTGGAGCCTATCCCAGCATACATTGGGCGAAAGGCAGGAATACACCCTGGAGAGGTCGCCAGTCCATCGCAGGGCACACACACCATTCACTCACACACACGGGCAATTTAGACTCTCCAATCAGCCTAACCTGCATGTCTTTGGACTGTGGGAGGAAACCGGAGTACCCGGAGGAAACCCACCCAAACACAGGGAGAACATGCAAACTCCGCACAGAGAGGCCCCGGCCGACCGGGATTCGAACCCAGGACCTCCTTGCTGTGAGGCGGCAGTGCTACCCGCTGCACCATCTGTGCCGCCCCGCAAAGGCATTCAGCTGCCTCAAAATAGCAATACGCTGTGAATTACCATCACCATACCGCATTTAAAGATCAACCCACCCAAACATGCACACAGTCAAGGCGCTGGATGGAAACAGATCTCTGAAACTATGTCCAAGATGGAGCTCAATGAAAATAGAGCCCTCCACTGGCTGCCTATTGCTGCACACATCTGCTTCAAGGCATTCCAGAACCCCTCTCCATATTTGCACACATGCTGAAAGCACACCCCCCCAATGTGAGGAAATCTTGGGATGAACCCGGCTATAAGGGGAGAGCCCATCATGCGCTGGCCAGCCCAATATAATAGATAGAATAGAATTGTATCAGTCTATCTTACAGTATCTATGAACTATCTTATCTACACTAGCAGAGCAAGCAATACAATGGGATGGGCAGTTTAAAGTCAAAGGCCATAAAACTAGCTTGTAAAATAAGACAGTGTAAGAAGTGAGATGTTTAGTAATTTGCAAATCAGCAGGGCAGGGTGATACATCTTGCATTCAGGTTTTTGAACTGAATCTGTCTCTCCATAATGAGAGAGTCCATAAACAACCACAAAATGTGTCTTTGTCAACAGATGTTTACAGACAGGGGTGAGATGCAGCATTACCATACCTGTGCCATGAGCCGTGATGGCCAATATCAGAAAGAACAGCAGCGCAGCTCCCGAAATCATCATTCCAAGACCAGTGAGTGACCATGCAAACCCTTTCAAAAGATAAAAACACAAAGGTAACTGTATGTAACAAACTGGACTGAGGACTACTGTAACTAGAGGAACCTGACCATGCACATCTGTGAGATTCTGCGACACCATATTTGCAGTCTATTCCACAGAATAGACTGCAAATATATCCTGCGGAATATATTCTGTGGAGTGTTCTTTATTTACATAACTGCAATTGAATATTGGGGAGACGAGATGGTTTGAACATCAGGTTAAACCATCAATGTGACCAATAAGGAATTAGTTGGGGTAATGTCATAACTATTTTTCAGATCCATATTCCCCTTTGAGTTCACAGGATAAGAAAAACTGATTTTGAGGTACGAAAGTAATAATTCCCATCGCATATATTATTTGTTCACCAGCCACAATATTATAAATGGATTTCACATTTTCTAAAATGTCAGAATTGTATATTTCATGTTTAAGAATACAAGTCTTTATTGTGGATTTGTTTGATTAAAAGAAAATACTTTAGGCCTATTCAGACATTTTACTTTAGGTTTCTGAGTAAATAAAATAGTGTGGATCTGAATAGAGTAGGTTGTAAATGTGGAACTTGTCAATTGTTTTCAAAAGGCGTGAATGCTTCCAAAAATTTGATAAATTCTTTGTGTTCAGAATGTATTTGGCCCCATGGACACATACAAATTTTGTTCAGCTGTTAAGTTAATTCTTTATCCATTTTGTTCCAACCTGAACAGGAAGGTTCAAAGGCTTTGGCAAAAGTTTTAGAAGCCTCGTTAGCATTTTGGCTCCAAACAACACCTTGCAGTTCCACAGGCAGCTCCTTGGTCTTCACTGTGACTAGTCTGACTCCTCATGGAGTCAATGATATTACATTACATTACATTACAAGGCATTTTGCAGACGCTCTTATCCAGAGCGACATACAACGAAGTGCAGATCAAACACAAGTACAAGTGCGAAGCGGACCAGAGAGGACAGTACAGTTCCGAGTCCTAGTGTAACCATACAGATACAATCGGAACCCTACAAGAATACAGTTGGCTTCTAGAATACCCGAGTACAACAGTACAATAGCTAAAAAAAAAACGACCCCCCCCCCCAAAAAAAAAAAAAAAAACCCAAAAAAAGCACAAAAAAACTCTGCAATCATGCAACTGAACATGAGTGGATTCAACATCCACATATGTGAACTTTCTCAATGTATTTATTTATTGTGATCTCTCAAGAAAATGAATGTACTTGTCCCAATTTATATTGTTGATTCAAACAGGATGCAACGGTTTCAGTTAAGCTTTTTCTCAAGTTTGCATACAGGTTTTTGTATGTAGGTTCAGTTTCACAGACAGGTCTAGTCCCAGAATAAATTGTTTTGAATGGACATATACAACTCAATTTAGTCCAGGACTAAGCTAAATCTGTGTCTGTGAAACCAGCCCATAGAGTACGACATTTAAATATATTTCTAATATAACTTCATTTCACTTGTGCTAAATAAATAGTAATGAAGGAGTACACAGCCCAAACTACAAAAATTGTGTTACTGTCCCAATACTGTACTGTATATAAACATATATAAACATAATTCCTATATTTGTTTACTTACTGTGGAGTGTTGCATCTTTATCTATATTAGTATCTATTCAATATCTAGTTTTCAAGAAAAATTTAATTTCTATAATAAAATGATTTCATTTTACTGTTTTTGTATTCTGAATTCCAGTATAATGAAGTTTTTCACACCTTTTTCTATAATGTATCATGAATCCCTCTCTATAATTTGTAACAAGAATGTATGAAGATTGCCATTCACTCACCAAACGGTTGAACGAAGTGATCGAATGTGTGATTAAAAGCTTGGCTTTATATACTTCCCACAGTAGATATAAAGGTTGAACCATTGTGTGAGGACATTTCTGGGAAGTAATATGGAGATGAAAACCACCATAAACACTCTTTGGCCCTGACATATGTAATTGAGTTACTGATCTACATACCTCTTCAGGTTATCTATCGATCCAACTTTTTTTTTTTATCCAACTCCAAAGTGTCCAAATGAAATGACACTAAAAATCTCAGATAATCTAATCCAAGTAGTGTTTGAAATGACATTTTACATAAGCAAAAGTTTTGGGAATCTACCTTTTATCTTCTACACTGCCCTCCAGAGATATTTTTGCTGTTTACCCAAAAATTAAATGAATGTATGTTTCCACTACTACAAATCTTCTAGTTTGGATGATTTTTTTTTTCAACTGCTATGGACCTCTTGTTTTCTGGAAAAGCTCAACAACAACCTTTCTTCCACATGAAGTGTTAAAAATGTTTTACATAAAAATGTTATTGTCATTTGTCAAAATGAGGACCATGAAAGCTGTGCCAATGAAATGTCAGAGACATCAGGCACAAATAAGCTTACAGAAACAAACTGTTTGGAACATCATTAAGAGGAAAGGGAGCACTGTCGTATGTTTGGGATAATTGCCTTGCTGTGGGATGAAGCATGATCCGATGAGTTTGGAGGCTTTGGATTGAACTTGAGCAGAAAAGATGCTTCTACACACATCATTATGCTGCTGCTATCAGCAGTTACATTATCAATGAAGGCAATTAGCCAGGACCTGTGGCAGCCGTACATGCCCAAACAATAGCACCCCCACCACCATATTTCACAAATGAGGGGGTGCTTTGGTTCTTGGGCAGTTCCCTTTAGCCTTCACACTTTGCTCTTGCTGCCGCTGCGATATAAGTCAACCTTAGTCTCATCTGTCCACAATACCCTTTTCAAGCACTTTGCTGGCTCTTTTAGGTACAACTCATTGTTCAACCTGTTCGACAGGCGTTTTGGGTTTTTTTTCTTTCATTATAGTAAGCATTTTTTAGTTGTCAGCTGTTAATGTCTTCCTTGCTAACAATCCTACTGAGCTCAGCAGTGCCCTCTTTCTTCTGTGTTGTTCCAAAACAGTTAATCTTGGCAAGCATATTGTTTGGCCTATGTCTCAGAGTGTTTTTCTTATTTCTCAGCCTTTGTTGACTGTCATTGGGATAACTCTATTCACGAATGCTGAAAACATGACTCGAAAACATGCCTCGAAAGGCAATCCTAAAATTAAGAGAGGGTATTTCTCATTTATACATCTACTTGGCTTACATTCAAGAGTCATTTTGGGTCATTCATTCTGATGCATGGTACATTAGACTGAGCAGTTGTGCCACATAATTTATATTGTTTGGTCCAAAAATATTGATAAAATTTCACTGAAATTAAGAACAATTATATAATCATTTGTTCTATTTACCAGATGCCTGTCAGTGTAATAATTGATGGCTTTAGCTCCCAATTGCATTGTCTCAGGAACTTATGTGAAGGAAGGGACTTTGCCATTTTAAACAGTATTCTGAAAATGAGAGACAAAATATTAACCGGGGTTTAGTGAAGGCCTTAGGACAAGGAGCATGTAAAGAATGTTAAGACTACACAAGGGTTGAGAATAAATGAATCATGTTGGAGACAGCCAGCTATTGTACAGAGGGCAATGTAGTTCAGTGACTTGGCTTGTACCTCAGTGGTTTGTTGGTTGGATTCCTAGTTCGGGTGCTGCCAATCCACCCGTTAGCGAGGTAGATAAATGGAATTGCTGTCGTAATCCAATTGTATAGTTTGATTGTTTGCAAAATGCAATCTGTATGCGTCACTCTAGATATGAGTGATTGCTGAAATAATTAAATAATGCAAGGCCATGTGAGCCATTCTATCACACCAGAGACATTGATAAATAAACTAGATTAAAAGGCAATTTTTCAAGAAGAAACATGCGCATATAGAGGATATACAAGCCCATCTTCAAACATGGATAAGGATTTTTATGGTAACTCTAAACAGGCACAGTTTGATGGGGGAAAAAACAAACAAGTCAAGGCAATGTAAAGGAGGCATGCAACCGTTTTTACGAGTCAATTTACAACAAGTGAGCAAATAGGCCCATGCATACGATGAATGATGATATGACTGCAATGAACGGTAGTTTATAAAAGGCATTTTTTTCCCGCATACATATCCTTTAAAGACCTTACCAATGATTTACGAATATCATTCACATGATTGCAGTCCAAACAAGGGCTCAAAGACAGTATTTGAGCATTTGTAGAACATTTGTAGAACATATCATTTATTTATGTATATTGTCTTGAAAAAACAGAGAAAGTGGAAGAGTGAAAGGACTATGACTGAACACTAAGTTATATAATTAGATTTCCTCAAATGAGTTAAAGATTGAGGCAAAGTTTAATACAAAAAAAAAGATCAATACAAAATGGAACACTGAACACCCCAGAATGCTTTTTTTTTTTTTTTTTGTGTAGAAGATGAAGTCAGGCTGAAACAGTGAGGGCAATTATTCTTTAATGAAAACAAGCAGGCAGAAAGACTTCAACTTATACTTGTTGTTGTTTACCTCTTACTGCATTTATACTACATTATCTGTGTGCATATGTTTTATTAAATCATAGTGTAGGTTTCAATGTGTCAAGCTAGGCATAATCAAATGTGCAAAATGCTTACTTGTCTCGACTTGTTTTCCCTATACACACATAAGTCTTGATGAGAACTGCTCTAATTGGGAGCTTCTTCTGCTGATGCAAAGGGCAATCATATGGTGGCCATTTTTCAATGTTTCTTTTTTCTAATAATATTATATTGCATTAATTTATCAGGCTCTTATTCAGAATGTTGTAATAAAACATACATTTAATTTACTTGTATTTATATTGCTGTAATTGGCTACCAGAATAGTTAGTCTTCATGGCCACAGGGGCACCATTTGCAGTCCAACTATGCCATCCAGGTCAGATGGAAAAACTCTCCACTGCACTGAAATTTCCCAACCCAGCTTCTCATTTTGTGAGTCAGCATTGCACAACACCAACGACCAGAGACAGCATACAATCAAGGATGTTTATAGCAATATTGGATAAGATAATAATAAGATATACAATAAAATGCCATAAACCTGAGTAAAATATAAGCCCGTAAAAGTCAAATGAATAGCAGTGGATTAAAAAAAGCTGCACACAGTACAATGTACAATTTAGGCCATTTAGAGCAGTGCCCCGTGGCAAACATACTGTGCCAGAAAACAAAGTTTCAAAAGCAATGTCTTACCCTATGTGGAGACTTGCATTTAAATTTTTAATACCCATTGTGTGCTGTTCAAGGCCTTTGGTCTGCCTGTGGACTCAAAGAATATGAGTCCAAAATAGTTTTTTTACTTATTTGTTTTGAGCTGTTTTTATAGAAGAAAAAGAAATCTGTATAATATGTCACTATGCTACTTTAGTCAATTTGTTTATTTTATTTATTTATTTTGGCACTGTCTGCATCGCAACAATGTACAGGAACAATGTGGAGGAAACAGGTTCTGTGAGGCCTGCCCTTCCGAGAAAGGCAGCAAGACTTGCGAAACCTGCTGCAAATGTAAAAAAGTTCACCTGCAAGTCACGCCATATAGCACAGTTCAATGGTTTCCATCAGCCTATCAAATCAATCCATGGTGGTGAAGTTCTCTGTTGGGAAAGGAGAGTTGCTTCTGCCCGTATGTTGCCAGGGCGTGTATACAAATTCAACAAAACATGCATCCTACATCTATCATTGCAAATATAAGTTGTGCAGAAAAAAGCTTTTTTGAATGAAAACGAGTAGATCTTTGCATGAATTAATGAGATCTGTATGGACTGTCAAGTAGGAGTAAAGTCCTCTGGATAAGAGCGTCTGCCAAATGCCAATAATGTAATGTAATGTAAAGTAAGAATAAAGTCACTCTTACAGTTGTAGATGATTGACTATGTGCTAAGTAAGATAAAATGCAACTAGAGAGATTAAAAAATATATTATAACAACTGGATGGTTATACTTAAATTGACCTGGGGACATAACTAATTCTCCATGAACAGAAGGGTTAGAAGAACTATCTGACAAATGCTACAGTTATGTCTGCACAAAACATGTCAACACAAGCCGCTTGGCATATCTTTTAGACCTACCGCAACACAGAATTTGAAAGGGACAATGTTGGCTATAGCGAGTCAGGCAACTGTTTCAACATAAGCGGTGGCAGAGGGCTGACGGTGTTTGTCGTCCTTGCAGTGAGGGGGTGCGTCAGGCACACTCAGGCAAACACGGTGCGTAAACACGCCCGGGGGTTCAGCAATCCGCGTTCCGCCGCGGTCCGCTCGGGTATTCACCCTGCAGGGACCCTGCCGGCAGAGCAGACTCACGGCCCTCGAAGATGGACGTCAGTGCCGTGAACTCCCTCTCCTTTGAGGAGTTTGTGGAGATTTTTGGAAACGTGGTGGAGAAATGTCCACTTGTGGCGGCTGCGGTTTGGTCGCAGAGGCCGTTCACTTCTCTCGGCGACATCGAGGCCGCGATCGCTGACTTTATCGACGGCCTGTCTGACTCAGGTAGGCCTACGCGAAATTAACGGGGTCCCAATAATATATTGTTATTATGATACAACCATGTCACTCATCTTTTGAATTGTGATTTAAAGATATCCAATAATAATGGCGGGAATTTCGTACCTCGAAAATTCAGGGACTCTCCGTGGCAAGAAGTAATTTAATAACAACTTTCAATCCTTTTAAATGTAGCCTCATGAATGTAGCTACGACATCCAATCGCCTGGTGGGGACGGAATTGTGTCAAATTAAATAGTGGAAATATATTTTACATTGTTACTACTGTTTTACATTTATGTGTTAATTTAGTTGTTTTGAAATCGATCTGATTACCAATGAGATTTGAGACCTTTCGTCTAGTGATCGTGTCAATATTAAAATTCTAATCTAAATTCAGCAGCACTCATAGAATATATATAATGTAATTATGACTACTTGCGGGAGTGGCTACTGTATGTTGCCTCATGTTTTAGCCCCAAAACATGAGCCATTAGCCTACAAATACATTTTATACCTTAACTGTGAAAATGAGAGAAGAGCAGCAGTTTGTTCTCTCTATGCAGGGATGTTGAAGTCTTTGTCACCTATGTGCCATTATGTGAAGACATGGTGCTGAGGTCTTTGTGGTGTGCATGCAGGTAAAGAAGGGATCCTGAGGTGTCACCCAGACTTGGCGGGGCGGGACGTCCAGAGGGGGACGTTGACCCCTGAATCTCAGGCAGAGCAGAGCCAAGCTGGTCTAACGCAGCTGGAACCGGAGGAGCTAGCGCAGATCGGCGCTCTCAACGCACAGTACAAGCAGCGTTTTGGCTTCCCCTTCGTCATCTGTGCCCGCATGAACGACAGACCCGCCATTTTGGCTCAGCTCAGCCAGCGTCTCGGCAACAAACCTGCCCACGAGCTCCCAGGCGCCATCCAGGAGGTTAAGAGGATCTGTAACCTGCGACTGCAGGCCCTCGTGCGCCCCATCCTACCTGCCCCGGCCCAGCTCAGTTCCACCCCGCCCAAACTGTAACACACAGTCTGTGTCTACCGGTCTCTGCCAGTGGCAGCGTCCGCTACAAAGCCTTCTGATGTCAGAGGAAACTATTTAATTAGTTTGACTAAAGCCAGCTGTTGGTATTGGTCTAAAGCATTACATGATGTCGTCATTACATCATTATCATCCTTCATGCTTTGGTATGAAAGGGAATACACCTAGCCTGAATACACTGTGTCTTTAACTTTGTATTATACATTTGAAACAAAAGATGAAATTTACTGTCAGTGTCAAGTGTCCATGTAATTCCCTCTGTAATACACAAATAAAGGAGCCTGAAGCCTTTAGGACCAGCCTGCATTGTAAGCGGCTGTGACCTTTGACCTGCCGGACCGTCACCGTGACCTCTGCCTCCGCAGGAGGAATGCTTCATTGGTGTCGACCTCTGTCCCGTTCTTCAGTCCCAGAGTTAAAAATTGAGATACGACCCAGTCAGTGACTGTGACTTCAGCAGATAAGCGCTGCTCTATCAGCTGAAAGCCTGATCCACTGAAGCATGGCTCTCCTTCAAAACTGCCTGCATGACTAGGCTTGCCACCCGTCCTGAATTCTCAGGGACTGTCCCGGATTTTTGTTGTCTGTTCTGGAAAGAAATTATGAAACGAAATGTCCCGGAATCTAAGTCTTTTCGAGTATTGCGTACATTAGTATTGCTTAATGAAATGTAGACAGCGTATCCAGTGTTCGTTCCTGAATGTAATGTAACAAATGGTGCAGAGACGTTATTAACCTTCACAAATTACACTCTTTATTTTTGTAATGAAAGAGGAATTGGCACCAAGCACAATTGGCACCACATTCCTTCAGGCTCAAGCACCCTCGAGAGTGATTGACAGTCCGGCTTACTCAGTTTGCCAGCTTTGTATGTTTCCTGGATTTTTGCACGACTGAGGTGGCAACCCTATGCATGACTACAGCACCAGCCGGTCAGCATGTGCCCTTTCGCCAGCGACTCAAAAGCAACACAAGGAGAGCATGTGATCTTATCACAAGGCCTTTATAAGGAGCCTAGACCAGGGGCCTGTATCAAGAAGCAGGATTATTGAGTTAGCTGGATAACTGGAATCTGGAATCTGGAATCTGGAACGTGAGCTGATATCAAAATAAATGTTCCGGGTTTTACTCTGTGCAGTTATTCAGCTAGCTCAGTAAACTTGCTTTGTGATAAAAATAAATAAAAATGCAGTATGGTGGCCTGGTCTCTAGATTTCAGAGACGCTGGCTGACGTTTTCAGGTAGTCCGGGTCCTGAAAGATCAAACTGCTCTTCTTGAAATGCTCTTGAGTCTGGCCCACTGTCAGTGTTTGAGGCATTATAATACTTAAACATCCAGCTACCCGTTAATTAACATTCAGCTGCCTACTTAACTGGTTCAGGTGATGTGGAACTTTATATAATATATATATATTGTTATACTCATTATACTCAAAATGCCAACTTCATTAATATTTCTATGGAACCAACCAAAATTATACATTTATTTAATAAGAAACGGATTTCACCAGAATCAAGGTTTTCATAATTGCCCTCTTCAGTTCAGCCCACAGGTTTTGGATTGAATTGAGGTCTGACACCTGAGATGGCCATTGCAGCACATAGATTTTGTAAGTGTGTTTTCGGTCATTATCTTGTTGGAAAATTCGCCTACAGCCCCAGTCTCTGCTTTGTGGCAGAGGCAACCAGATTGTCAAAAAAAAAAGCCTGATACTTTGTGAAATTCATTATATTATTGATCTTAAAGGTACAATAGGTAATTTCGGACTTCCAATGGTCTAGGGAGGAATAGCAGCAACAAACACCTTCAAACCACAACACTGTTTATCCATCCCCATTCTCTGTGAACGAGCTGATGTTGAAACGCCATTGGCTGTGGTAATTAAAACCAATTTTCAACCAATGAGCTTGAATTATTGTACAGCTATATGATGTTTCGGTACAGAGTGCCGGCCCGTCAACTGTATATTTTTTGGAAGTTAAGGACTATAAACACAGGCAGAGGGTGAGTCAACACGTCAGTGAGCCTTTTTCAATGATAGGAATGGATTTACAATGGTCTTGTAACAATGTTTTAACACAAAAATCTTACCTATTCCTTTGACCTCTGGAATTAAAACAGCGCTAAAAAGATCACTGACCCACCACCATATTTCACCATGGGTATGAGGCACCTCTTCTTTTATTTATCTCTGTTTTGACGCCAAACATGCCGATGCTATATCTGACCAAAATGTACAATTTGGTGTCATCTGACCACAGCGCCTTCATTCCACCATAATTTAAATGTCCAAATGAGACCAGATGAGACCAACATTTAATGTACTTAAAGTGGGGTCATTTGTCCTCTGCATGTGACCGAGCCTAGCTCCTTGGGGACAGTGGGCAGTGCAGTGCAGTGCAGTGCAGTGCAGTGCCCGGGGACCGACTGCAGTTCTGTGGTCAGTGCCTTGGTCAAGGGCAATGAAGTAGATGACATGTCTTTGGTGTGTGTGGGAGGAAACTGGAGTGCCCAGAGGGAAACCCATGTGAACTGGGGAAAAACATAAAAACGACACTGTAGAGAAGACCCGACCAAGATGGTGGCCGACATGGCCGACATTGGCTCAGGTTGCCGGTTCGATCCAGCCCTGGTTGTGTCAAAGTGTCTCTGAGCAAGACACCTAACGCCCAAATGCTCCTGATGAGCTGGTTGGTGCCTTGCATGGCAGCCAATCACTGTTGTTGTTTGAGTGTGTGTATGAATGAGCGGATGAGAAGCATCAATTGTACATGCTAGCCTCTTTAAAAAAAAAAAAAACGGAACTATAATACAGTTGTAATTCCATGTTTCTCAAAATGAAATGTTCTCGAGCTAAAAGTCTGTTGAATTCTGAACGTTGTCTGGTTCAGATCATCAGACCCTACACACCTGACAGACCTCTTTGTTCAGCTACCACAGGATGCCTGGTGCCTCCCCCTCTCTGCACGTCCACCTCCTGGTCGCAACTACTGTCTAGCTCCACGGTGGTGGAACAAACTCTCCGTGGAGTTCAGAACAGCAGAATCTATTGCCATATTCAAGCAAAGACTGAAGACACACTTCAAGCTACACCTCTCCCTTTCATATTTCCAAATATTCATTTTCCAAAATATTTAATTTTACAGAGACATTTTTGTATTTAAGTTAAAAAAGTACTTGACAACTTTTTACATAGAAACTTGAACCTGGCTGTCTGAGATCAGAAGCAAGGAGCCAACCAAAGTCTGCAGAAGAACTGTGGCAAGTTCTCCAACATGCTTGGAACAACCTCACTGCTGATTGTCTTATAGAAGTGCAGGACAGCGTTGGCTCAGAAAAGTGATGCAGTTTTAATGCTGAAGGGTGGTCACAAAAAATATTGATTTGATTCAGTTTTTAGCTATTCTGCCAAATTACTTAAAATGTTAAAATGTATTGTATGTTTATTTAGGACCTTTAATTGAATTATTTTTTGAAGAATCTTATCTGTACAGAATGTTATGCAGGTGCCTAAGACTTTTGCACAGTACTGTATATTTTTGCTAGTTTTGTTTGCCTATGTAAGCTGTTTATTGTTCATATGGAAGTTTACGTCATTCTATTGATAAAATAGTTCTTAAATATAAATACTGTCTATTAATCAGAGTAACCAAATAGGCCCTAGTTCTTATCTTTGTTCTACTGTGAGCAGTTGAAATTGCACTTCCCTCTTCAGTGCACCAGGTTATGCGTACGCACTTTGCACTTTGATGTACGTCGCTCTGGTTAAGCGTCTGACAAATGCCAATGATGTAATGTAATTAACTCTTCATGAATGAAAATGTACTGAATGTTTGGAATGTTGTTTGACAACGTGACATGCCCCAGATACGGCTGGTGTCTCGCGACCCAGAAATGTTTTTCTTTTCCAGAAATGAGGTTGATGGTTGAGACTTCTCGTTACTCTAAAGAGAATGTTCCTATACTGGTTAGTGCAAGTTTTGAATGAGCTTACATGTACTGTGACATATGACGTTTCAGACTTTTCAAAAGAACTGTCCTTCTAATGTCAGTAAACCCACCCCTGGTGTGTGCCATAAAGCTCAATTTTCGACCCATGCAACCACAATATATGGTTTCCACCAGTCCCAATGCTGATGGGAAGCTCTGGACCCTTATCTCAACAGATTAATTTTTTTCTGTCAACTGTGCCAGAGATGATATTGGCATGGAGGTGAAGTCCAATGGTAGAGATGCCCAAATTTGGGCAAACATCAGTTTCATCAGTCTTCAACTGTGGCTTTTAGATTTTTCATTACATCCAAAGCCATGTGACTTGCTGTGCGTGTGGGGGCAAAATACTCATGTGACCTCAGATTGACCCCTTACAGTGAATGTAACTCCTCAATTATTCATATCTGATTGGACAGTGGTTCTTTATTTCTAACCATATACCGCCTTGTGACGGTCAACCCATTGTCTTGTTTCTTCCAGAACTTCTCATTCTGTGTTTGTGGATGCCAAATGGGTTGTACATTTATGTTGCATCAGGTTCATGCCCCAGTGAAACAATCAAAAGTGACAATAGAGTTACTCTAATATGTAGATTAACTTAAAAATGAGCCTGTTTATGCTGAGACCACCCTTTCTTGTATTTATGGCAAATGGTAAATGGTTGGCATTTATATAGTGCCTTTATCCAAAGTGCTGTACAATTGATGCTTCTCATTCACCCATTCATACACACGCTCACACACCAACGGCGATTGGCTGCCATGCAAGGCACCAACCAGCTCGTCGGTTAGGTGTTATGTTCAGGGACACTTCGACACAGCACGGGCGGGGGGTTGAACCGGCAACCCTCTGACTGCCAGACAACTGCTCTTACTGCCTGAGCCATGTCGCCCCCATTTATCCAGTTAAAACAGCAATTGAGTGCAAGGTTTTTTGTTTTTTTTCCTGCGTCAGAAAATAATGCAGAAAACTAACCACATATTTCACATATTTTGTGACATAAAACTCCACATACTGGAGAAAAGACCGGGGCTGGGACAAGAGAAAAAGAAAGCCTGCAACTCAAACATCAGACCCTCTCTTTAAATTTCCTTCACAGTGTGAAGACTGATCTTAAATAAAAGCATATCTACAACTGTGACCAACAAATGAATATGTTAGCCAACAAAACATACACTCAGTGAGCACTTTGTTAGATATTTATTCGACTTATTTTTTAGCTCCATGGTGGATAGGCTACAGATTTTTTCTACTGCTGTAGCCTATCCACTTAGAGTTATGATGTGTGATGTGTTCAGAGATGCTCTTCTGCATACCACTGTTGTAATGTGTGCTTATTTGCATTACTGTCACCTTCCTGTCAGCTTTGACCAGTCTTGCCATTCTCCTCTGACATCTCTCATTAACAAGGCATTTCTGTCTGCAGAACTGCTGCTCACTGGATGTTTTTTGTAAAATCCCAGGAGATCAGCAGTTTCTGAGATACTTGATCCACCCTGTCTGCCACCGACAATCATTCCACGTATAGCCCAGTACAATTGATAATCAGTAATTTTGTAACTTTTTTAACAAATGGAAAAATAAAATAAAAAATGTGATGATAACGGTAATGAGCTTCAGTTGTAGACTACTTTCATGGAGCTGTATTGTCACCATCTGCTGGAGAATTGAAGTCATAACAGTCATATCTTTTTTGAGGAGAAACATTAAAGGTACAATATGTAGGTTTTTGGTGTTAAAACATTGCTACAAGACCATTGTAAATCCATGAAATAGGCTCACTGACATGTTGACTTTGCCTGTGTTTATAGTCCTTTAATTCAGGTTTTAAAATATACTGTTGACAGACCGACACTCTGTTCCAAAACATTGTACAGCTGTAAAATAACTCAAGTTCATCCTGAGCTGGGTTGGGGGTGCGGGGTCTTATTCTGAAACAAGCACCAGCATAAACCTTGCCCATCGAAAAAGTCCTTATAAGTTAAAATGCATTATAAGCTGCCAGCAAACGCCTTTTACATTCTACATTTCCTGTGGTTCAACCACAGAAAGTGAGACCTACAGTATACAACAGAAGTGAGTACACGCCTGTGCAATATCACGTAAATGTCATAGTATTACTTTTCAGATGAACAGTAGAGGATTTTATCTTCTGTAAAATTAAAAAACTAACAGTTTAGATTAACTATATTAAAAATGCAGGCCCCACAGTAGGAACCAAATGTCCACCTTTATTTTTATTTTTATTTATTTTTGATGACAGACTCAATCCTCCAGGGCGTGGAGGGTACCAGAGTTGCAGAACTTTCTGGAGAGATGTTCTGCTGCTCTTTGCTGGAGGGGTTGTGTTGCCCTACCGTTCTCTTTAAAATACCGCAAAGCTGTTCTATTGGATTCAAGTCAGGCAACATACTTTCAGCCTGGTCATAGTTTTCATTCTTTTCTTCTTTAGAAACTCTTGGATGATTTTGGCAGTGTGCTTGAGATCGTTATCATGCTGTAATAATCCTCTTCTGCCAAGCTTCTGGAGATTGGGAGTCATTTTGTCAGCCAGTATTTCAGTATATCCACAGGCTTTCATGGTGCCATCTATAAATGTCATCTCCCCAACACCTTTTGCACTCATGCAGCCCCATACCATCACACTCCCACCTCTGTGTTTCACTGTCGGGATTATGCATTCACTGTGGTAGTCCTGGCCAGGTTCACGCCAAACATGCTGGACCCCATCTGAGCCAAATAAATGTATTTTTCAAAGAATGTACTTCTTTTCCGTGCACTTTAGCAAAGTTTAATCTTGCAGTTTAGTGCCGAAGCACTTGCCCATCTGTTTCTCAGAGCTAGATTGTGCAAGAAGCCCAGTGCGTCATTTTAGGAGGACTGCATCCTTTTCCATCTTAGTGAAGTCTCACAATCAGATTATTCAATTCCTCTGGCAATTATTTTCCATGTGGAGCCAATGATACAGACAGGCAGATAGAAACAGCCCATAGGTCCACGAGTGAGAAGGTTCTGGTGTTCACCGGTCAATCGACTCCAGGCCAAAAGTTGACCTGGTGCAGCACTGCCTGGAACCTTGTTCTATACCCTTCGTAAATGAACATGTACTGAATGTCTGGAATGTTGTTTGATTGCATAACATGCCCCAAATGCTGCTGGTTTCTCGTAAACCAGATCAGGGGATGAATCTAAAGAGAATGCTGCCATAGTGCTTAAGTTTTACATAAGCTGTTCTTCTTTTTCTTTTTCTTTTTTAACTGTGATGAGACAAGACTAAATAAAGAGAAGAATACTGATTAAAAAAGAAAACAAATAAAGCAGATTTATATTGGTTGAAGGAACTGTCACATAGAAAAAAGGGGACAGATATTTACAAAAATGTAAATAAATAAATGTACAAATTATAATTTGTAACATACATGCAGGGTGGCTGTATATATTTAATCCCACCAAATTAGAAAATGTAAAAAATCATACAGTATCAATATGAAAAAGTGTTAACTGGTTTTTAAGAGATGTCAAACATTGAATGGGGTCAAATTGACCCCAAACATAATATCCATCCATCCATCCATCCATTATCTTAACCCGCTTATCCTGAACAAGCTCGCAGGGGGGCCGGAGCCTATCCCAGCATACATTGGGCGAAAGGCAGGAATAAACCCTTGACAGGTTGCCAGTCCATCGCTGGGCACACACACCATTCACTCACACACTCATACCTATGGGCAATTTAGACTCTCCAATCAGCCTAACCTGCATGTCTTTGGACTGTGGGAGGAAACCGGAGTACCCGGAGGAAACCCACGTGACACGGGGAGAACATGCAAACTCCGCACAGAGAGGCCCCGGCCATCCAGAAAGTACCCAAAAAAGTGTTGCGTGTTTCAACCAAGTAGGTGGAAAGTTTCCAAATAAACTTTATGTTCTTCAAAGGGTATAATTTAAGTAGAAAAAAATTAGTTGATACTACAAAGCTTGTATTGATCAGTTCAAACAGCAACTACATTTACAGGACCATTTATTTGAAAGCAGGGTAAAGTTTCAGCTGCTTCATTAAAAAAAAAAAGGTAAATTGTTCTGATGGAATGATGTAATTTTCAATTTCAAGCCCGGGATTACGAAATGGTTTGTAATGAATCCATTTCATTGAAGACCATGACAGATTACAGATAGAATAGCCACCACCAAAGAAGGTATGTTTGGAGAAAAAAGCCTTTGTAGAGAAGAACAACTTGCCAACTGTGAAGCATGGAGGTGCATCCATTATGCTTTGGGGTTGTGTGGCATCTGGGGGTACAGTATATATTGTGCGAGTGGAAAGAAGAATGGATTCTACCAAATATCAGGAAATTCTAGAGGCTAATGTTCAAAGGGCAGTCTAGATATTTTCTGCCATTATAGGACATTGCTAGCTACTGTTTTGCCAACATTAGTAATTCACGTTTATCTCCCAGTCTCCTTAAAGAGCTCAGGAATGTGGATACCAGCGCTCCAGTTCTATTAATACGCCAGCAACTGGTGTAAGGGTAATTTTCTTAATTGATTCTTAATTGACAATGTGTGTTAACATGAAGATAATCATGTGATTTAAGATAACCTTTTATTATAATCCTTATTCCTATTAGACCACTTTCTCCATTAAGTGTTTAAAATGGAGTCTTTCTTTGTCTCTCTCCAAGCAGGCAGACAGCCTTTCATCTAGGTGTCTCTGCTTCACCCAGAAGGGGGTAGCTAGCACATTCTGGTCTTACGGAAGGCCAACAAGGGGTAACAGTGAAGACAAAATACTGATAAAAGTTAGCAGCCAGCTGCGTGTCTTTTTGTTTATGCCCCCCCCCATTTGCAGTATAGTGAAAATTGTATTTAAGTCATACTGTGTGTGTGCAAATTGAAGAACTATCAGAAAGCTGGTAGGCCTTCCACTCTCTTATTCTGGTTGATCAAATAAAGCAGGAATAAACCCTGGACAGGTCGCCGGTCCATTACAGGGCACACACACCATTCACTCACACACTCATACCTATGGGCAATTTAGACTCTCCAATCAGCCTAACCTGAATGTCTTTGGACTGTGGGAAGAAACCGGAGTACCCTCCCATGCAAACACGGGGAGAACATGCAAACTCCACATAGAGAGGCCCTGGCAACTTTTGTAAAAAGTTGATCTATTTCTTATTTGGAGACAAACAAAAATCCACAACCAATTTCAGGAAATCCTTGGCCATCCACTCATTGATGGCAACAGCCAACACACTGAAAGCACTGGGGTCTATTACCCAGTGGGAACAGACATGCTCAAATAATGAGACCTTGTGCATTAGCCATGGATAATATCCAGCTTATTTGAAACATGGTAAACATAAGCAAACAAAGAATTGTCTCCCTGTCAGAGAACCCTGACAAGTACCTGTTTAAGACAAGGAATCTTGTGGTCTACTGCACCAAATGCAGAACTCAGAATGAAGAGAATGAGAACTGAAACATTAGTCTCAGTGCAATCGTTTGTTCAAAAACCTGACTGGAATTTCTCTTAAAGACTTAAAGACAATGTACAAAGAGACATAATAGGCAGTGTGTTATGTGATACAGCTAGTAGACAGCTTCCAAACAGGCCCCAGATTTTACCAAATATCAAGTAATTCTGTACCATTTCATTTTTAATACATTTCAGACCAAACTCTCCAGAACCTTTAAAAACAAGGCCAGGGCACACTGTGGTCAAATAGCAATAATGTGAATAGCAATAATGTTAATTTGTTATATTGTGAAAGACACTGTGGGACAAGATGTTAAGCAATCGACAGGTGAGTGATATAAAGCCATTGATAAAGCCAATCTGGTCTTGATGTACTAAACCCTGATGGCTCACTCAACCAGGTTAGCTAGTGTAGATGTTAATAATTAACAATCAGCGTTCAGGGGATCTAATGGCCCATTTCAGCCATAATCTGTTGAATCTTTCCTGTAGATCACAGATACAGTTTTATTGAAATGACAGTAATTCAATGAATAATTATGACATATTTTGGAAAACAAAGATAGTTGTATTTGCTCATTTTATAAGGTTGTGATTACTTTTGGAAGTACGACTGGAGCTATCATACTGTTGTTCTAACTGCATGTTACAGTAAATGAAATATTCTCTAATGCAAAAGGTCTGTTGAATTCTAACTAGCATCTAATTTGTTTCATTACCGAAGCCAGGAAGCACGCCTGGCAAAACTATGAGGTGAATCAAATACCTGGAAATGGGCTCCACGCAATGATGTGTGTTGGAAAACATGGGAGCCAAGTCCATTACAGTCAACCCCGCCTGAATGAATCTCACCTTGTAGTTGGCAATCTACAGCTATATCTAGCCTCAAATCCTGTCCAATGTGCTTTTTTGACCAGTATCTCTGGCACATTCTCTACCACCTCCTTCTAGCCCAATTCCCCACACCTTGTTTCTCCCCAGACAAGATCAAATCACCCCCCTCTCCACTTCCTATGATGTGTTTTCATTCATGGGTATGGCCATTTGGTCCATTGTTTCCATTGAGGGACAGGGTATAACATTATATTGACATCCTGCAGTTGTTAGTTCTTTTTGATCTGTACTTGGGGAACAGACCCACCAGTTCCTCTACTATATTAAACTACCAATTTTAAACAAAGACATACCTGAATTTATTTTTATTATTTATTATTATTATGGAGGAATACATGTCTCTTTAAAACTCTTTAAAAATTCCACAATGTGCAATAGCATAACTTGTGCCCCAGATTCCCAGTTCTTGTGACCTAGATCTGTCATTTTCCAGAAATTAGGTCGATGATCGCATCAGGCGTGTTGTAAATCTAAAGAGAATGTTCTCAGACTGTTTCCCTGTTTTCAGTACTTGTTCATCCTGTTGTTCATCTTGTTGTAAAGAATAAATGCATTCTCTTTTGCAGCAACACCCTGTTCATGCAGGGATATTAAAGAATACAGTTTCCTTCAGCAGGCGGGAGATCCTCCAATCTGTACATGTGCAATTCCTTCTCATCACACCAACAGAGATTATCAGGTTTCTTGGCCTCTTTAGTTTCCTTCTTCATTACATTACATTACATTATTGGCATTTGGCAGACACTCTTATCCAGAGCGACATACAGTTAGATTAGACTCAGCAGGAGACAATCCTCCCCTGGAGCAATGTAGGGTTAAGGGCCGTGCTCAAGGGCCCAACGGCTGTGCGGATCTTATTGTGGCTACACTGGGATTCGAACCACCAACCTTGCCTGTCCCAGTCCTTTTACCTTAACCCCTACGCTACAGGCCGTCTTTGCACCATTGGCCAGTGGGAGTATGGGAAGATTTTAAAAGTTTGGTGGTTGCTCTGTGGAGGTCTTCACAAAATGTTATCAACATCTGTACATTTCATCTGGCAGGACCCGTTGACATCAATCCAAATCCATCCGATTATTCACAGCGCTTCACTTTCCCCACATTTTGTTATGTTACAGCCTTATTCCAAAATGGAATAAATTCTTTTTTCTCCTCAAAATTCTACACACAACACCCCATAATGACAACATGAAATATGTTTTTTTTTAATTTTGCAAATTTATTCAAAATAAAAAACTAAGAAATCACATGTACATAAGTATTCACAGCCTTTGCTCAATACTTTGTTGATGCACCTTTGGCAGCAATTACAGCCTCTTTTTGAATATGATGCCACAAGCTTGGCACACCTATCTTCGGGCAGTTTCGCCCATTCCTCTTTGCAGCACCACTCAAGCTCCATCCGGTTGGATGGGGAGCGTCGGTGCACAGCCATTTTCAGATCTCTCCAGAGATGTTCAGTCGGATTCAAGTCTGGGCTCTGGATGGCCACTCAAGGACATTCACAGAGTTGTCCTGAAGCCACTCCTTTGACATCTTGGCTGTGTGCTTAGGGTCGTTGTCCTGCTGAAAGATGAACCGTCGCCCCCATAACAGAAACTATTTCAAAAATGTTGGAAAAAAAAACAAAATAAAATAAGAATGTGTTGAAGCAAATGTGGTGAATGACACATTTTTGCCAGTGTGCAGAAAAAAACAGTTTGAAAATTATTAAACGAATGGATTCTCATCAGT
This sequence comes from Conger conger, assembly GCF_963514075.1. Classification (NCBI taxonomy): domain Eukaryota; kingdom Metazoa; phylum Chordata; class Actinopteri; order Anguilliformes; family Congridae; genus Conger; species Conger conger. The sequence goes on from NC_083761.1 coordinate 78,875,008, forward strand.
AAACCATGATCTGTAAGAGGTGAAAAACTTGATTACACTAAATATTAATTAAATTGATATTAATTGAGCTAAAGATAATGCTTATGGAGAAAAATATATTTCTAAACTACTTTCAGATGGTGAAACATGCACCGGGTCAATTTGACCCGGGAACATTATTGCTGTTCCCTGAAGTTGAACATAACAGGAGGGTTAAGCTGTAGAAAAGGTTGATCAGTGGAAACAGGATGCACCTGAGCTCAATTTTGAGCTTCATGGCAAAGGCTGTGAATACTTATGTACATGTGATTTCTTCGTTTTTTATTTTTAATAGATTTGCAAAAAAAAAAAAAAACTTCTTTCATGTTGTCATTATGGGGTGTTGTGTGTAGAATTTTGAGGAAAAAAATGAATTTATTCCATTTTGGAATAAGGCTGTAACATAACAAAATGTGGGAAAAGTGAAGCCCTGTGAATACTTTCCGGATGCACTGCATATATATACTTTGCATGTGGCTCCTTGGTCTGCTTCTGACATGGCAATTCCAAAGAGGAGGAGTCCTAGTTTAAATGCCACACTGAGGCATCACAGCCAACTGCCGAGGGGCTTTAAAATACCCAAGCGCGGTTCTAAAGGGGTTGCCGATCACAATCTGATTGGCCACCCCAGTGCCACCCCTTTTGGCTGCCTTCCAAATGTGCATCAAAAGCCCCCCTATCAGAAGCAACAATCTGACTAGCCACCCCGTACATTATTGGCTGTTTTGCCAGGCAATCTGTCTTTACAAAGGCTGCTTGTTAGGCTGGCAAATGTGTGCCAAAAAAGCCAGAATCACCAGGACGTGACAGGACATGCAAGCTTGCATGGTAAGTGCGGTTTGAAAGCCTCTAAACTTTCTTTTGTTATTATCAGTGTGACAGGTTGAAAATATTTGCTGTTGAATGGCAACGTAATGTATGTTGAACGGAAACATTATGGTTGAAATATAATTTCAATATCAGCATTAAATAACATCAAATATGCTAGTTAGCTGACGTTAGCAAACGTTAGTGTTAGCTGACTAAATTGAGGACTAGTGACTATCTTTCACTGAATCTGACATACAACAATGAGAATGATTGACCGGCAGCTCCGGGCAGGTGCCCAGAGCAGGGAGAAGAGGAAAGTAACATTGTTAGGGGGTTCAGGTGGTAATTGGTCAATCACAACAGGACAGAGAGGTGCCTGCGTGTGATAGGGGCAAGGTGGCAGCCAAAGATTTTCAAGTCTATCCGACAGGATGAGGTGATCAACTGTGTTGAATGCTGTGTCGAATGGAGAAAATTTGGAAGACCTGAACCATGAGATCCATCAAGTCAAGAGGCTCTGGGAAAGACAGTAAAAAATGGAGACACAAGGCCATCTACACCTCTTGTGTTGGTAGTTCTCCTGGAGCCTTTCAAAGATGTTTTTCACGAGCTATTCTGGCTTTCGAAGATCTCAATCATAACACCAGTTAGCAGTACCTCATGTGAGAGATGTTTCTCTGCCTTAAAACTGATAAAGTCTCACCTGAGTACAACAATGGATAATGAGTGTTTGACCCTTAACCATTGTTAAAGTCTGTTCATTGCAGGTTGCAGTAGTAGTCAGCTAATACATGAAATGCTGACCAAGCCAAAGGTAAAGCATATTGGTCAAATACATGCCGCACACTATGAACTGGCTTATCTGTCAAGTCATAATCATTCATGTGTTCAAGAGTCGAAATCATCCATATACAGTACTGTGCAAAAGTTTCAGGCAGGTGTGAAAAAATGCTATCAAGTAAGAATGCTTTCAAAAATAGAAGTGTTAATAGTTTAAGACCCCGGGGGGTAGAGGAGACAGCTCTGAACTCGGAGACAACTCCGCACAAATAAAAGGAAGAGCCCCAAATAACGGCTCTGAAAATAAAAACTACCCTACAAAACCAGGGCAAAAATCACAACCAAAAATTAGTGTGTAAAGGCTAGCACTCCTAACCCAGACCGGGGAAAACCCAAAATAAAAGTACAACCCAGTATAAAAGACTGGGCGAACAAAAATAAAGATTCAGGAGTCGCAGCTCCGAAAAAACACACAAATCAAAATACAAAATACCGGGGACAACATCCCTCACCCACGGACTCACACGAGCTGAAAATAAAAAGAAACAAAGAACAAAAGAACGAAAAGGAAGGCGGTCGCAGTGTACACATACTAGCACGCAGACCCCTTCCTTACCTTTTCTGAACACAATGCGAATCTAGAACCAGCACAATACCTGACTCTTTAGATGCTGAGTCTACCATGTGCTAAATACCGGCTTAGGTGGCAGAGCGAACAGTGACACTGAAGCGAAGACTGAGGGGAAATGAGGGCTTTAAATACCTTCAGGAGGTAGACATCAAGTAAGCACTAATGACCACCAGGTGAAAGTAATAAGCCCCCCTGGTGGCCATAACCAGTACTACCTCCAACCCTGACAGTAGGTTGATACACAATCATTAACTGAAACAGAAACAGCTGTGTAGGAGGGTTAAAACTGGGTGAGGAACAGCCAAACTCTGCTTCCAAGGTGAGGTCGCTGAAGACAGTTTAATGTCAGAAGTCATACACCATAGCAAGACAGAGCACAGCAACAAGACACAAGGTAGTTATACTGCATCAGCAAGGTCTCTCCCAGGCAGAAATTTCAAGGCAGACAGGGGTTTCCAGATGTGATGTCCAAGCTCTCTTGAAGAAGCACAAAAAAATTGGCAAAGTTGAGGACCATAGACGCAGTGGTTGGCCAAGGAAACTTGCAGCAGATGAAAGACACATCATGCTTACTTCCCTTTGCAATCGGAAGATGTCCAGCAGTGCCATCAGCTCAGAATTGGCAGAAACCAGTGGGACCCAGGTACACCAATCTATTGTGCAGAGAAGTCTGGTCAGAAGTGGTCTTCATGGAGGAATTATGTCCAAAAAGCCATACCTCTGATGTGGAAACAAGGCCAAGCGATTCTACTATGCATGAAAACACAGGAACTGGGGTGCAGAAAAATATTTGGCTGTAGCAGAAGGCAGTTTGTTCGCTGAAGGGCTGGAGAGCAGTACACAAATGAGTGTCTGCAGGCAACAGTGAAGCATGGTGGAGGTTACTTGCAAGTTTGGAGCTGCATTTCTGCAAATGGAGTTGGGGATTTGGTCAGAATGAATGGTCTGCTCAATGCTGAGAAGTACAGGCAGATACTTATCCATCATGCAATACCACATGGAGGCATCTGCAGCAGGACAACAACCCCAAACATACAGCTAATGTCATTAAGAACTATCTTCAGCGTAAAGAAGAACAAGGGGTCCTGGAAGTGATGGTATGTCACCCTGAACTCAACGTCATCGAGTCTGTCTGGGATTACATGAAGATACAGAAGCATTTGAGGCTGCCTAAATCCACAGAGCAATTGTCGCTAGTTCTCCAAGGTAGAACCTACCTACCGAGTTCCTTCAAAAACTGTGTGCAAGTACAGGTGAAATTTGAATATCATGCAAAAGTTCATTCATTTCAGTAATTCAACTAAAAAGGTCAAACTAATATATCATATAGACACATTACATGCAAAGTGAGATATTCCAAGCCTTTTTTTCTTATATTTTTGATGATTATGGCTTAAAGCTTATGAAAATCTCAGAAAATTAGAATATTGTGGAAAGGTTCAATATTGTAGGCTCAAAGTGTCACACTCTAATCAGCTAATTAATCCAAAACACCTGCAAAGGGTTCCTGAGCCTTTAAATTGTCTCTCAGTATGGTTCAGTGAAATTCACAATCATGGGGAAGACTGCTGACCTGACTGTTGTGCAGAAAACCATCATCGACACCCTCCACAAGGAGGGAAAGCCTCAAAAGGTAATTGCAAGAGAAGTTGGATGTTCTCAAAGTGCTATATCAAAGCACATTAATAGAAAGTTAAGTGGAAGGAAAAAGTGTGGAAGAAAAAGGTGCACAAGCAGCAGGGATGACCGCATCCTGGAGAGGATTGTCAGGAAAAGGCCATTCAAAAGTGTGGGAGAGCTTCACAAGGAGTGGACTGGGGCTGGAGTTGATGCATCAAGAGCCACCACACACAGACGGATCCTGGACATGGGCTTCACATGTCGTATTCCTCTTGTGAAGCCACTCCTGAATAACAAACAACGCCAGAAGCGTCTTACCTGGGCTAAAGAAAAAAAGAACTGGTCTGTTGCTCAGTGGTCCAAAGTCCTCTTCTCTGATGAGAGCAAATTTTGCCTCTCATTTTGAAACCAAGGTCCCAGAGTCTGAACAATGCAGAAGAGCCGAAGGCTGCTATTGAAGCATCCTGGTCTTCCATAACACCATAGCAGTGCCACAGGCTGATCGCATCCATGCCACGCCGCATTGAGGCAGTAATTCGTGCAAAATGGGCCCAAACCAAGTACTGAGTACATATGCATGATTATACTTTTCAGAGGGCCGACATTTCTGTATTTAAAATCCTTTTTTGATTGATTTCATGTAATATTCTAATTTTCTGAGATTTTGAATTTGAGGTTTTCATAAGCTGTAAGCCATAATCATCAAAATTATAACAAATAAAGGCTTGAAATATCTTGCTTTGAATGTAATTTGTCTATGTAATATATTAGTTTCACCTTTAAAGTTGAGTTATTGAAATAAATGAACGATATTCTAATTTTTCGAGTTTCACTTGTGTACCTAGAAGAATTGATGCTGTTTTGAAGGCAAAGGGTAGTCATACCAAATATTGATTTGATTTAGATTTTTCTTCTGTTCATTCACTTCTTCTGTTCATGCATTTTATTAATTGATAAAAAAAAATAGAAATGTTAATAGTTATTTCTATTTTTGAAAGCATTCTTATGTAATAGGTTACAATGTACTGATGACTAAAAACACCCAGCGAATAGGCTAGGTTAACATGCATTCAGGTATCTGGTTTGCTTACACACATATCAATCAGTTTGGGAGGCCTATAAATAGGCTGCAGCAACTAGGTACAAGAAAATTCCTTACCTGTTACGGTTCTTGTTCTTGCCTGCTTGTGTGCGGGTCCTGTCTGGCTTCAAGGTATGTTGCAGATTGCTCTGTGTTACTTGCAGCACACATCGTGTTCCATGTAAGCCTGATGAAAATTGTTATTGTAGGTCACCATAGACAAAGTGGTGGAGCTTGAGACTCTGCACGTGCATAGCCTATTGAGGTATTGAATGACTTGAAGAAGCAATTTAATGACTTGCAAACAAAATTTGCTGAGCAGTCACAACACATGAGAGAACAAATGGCTTTACTGGAGCAGGCTAGAAGTGACCAGAGGGAGGCACTCGCAATGGCAAAGCAGGTCATAGAGCAGAAGACCCCGGCTACAGTGTACATACAAAGGGACAGAAAATGCCCAGCCTTCAGTAGTGCTCAAAGTGAAGGTGAAATGTGTGTTGAGGAATGGATTACAGCGGTTAAATCACACAAGTCCCAGATGAAGATAAAGTTGAATTAGTCAAGCAACATTTGAAGGGAGAGGCTAAAGTAACTTTGAAACTGAGAGTCGAAGATGGTACGACTGACATTGTAAACGTTTTCAAGATTCTGGAGGAGGTCCCAGTGGTGATGCACATTCCATTAAGCAACGACACCAGAGGATTCCACCCCACGTGTTAGAAGAGGTAAAGCTCCCTGTACAAGACTTTGTGGCACAAGGCATTTTGCAAGAGAGTTGCAGCCCGTGGGCTTCTTCGGCAGTAATCGTCATGAGAAAAAATGGGTCAATCCGGTTCTTCTGCGATTATAGAAAGTTAAATAGTGTAACTCATAGAGATGCATATCCACTCCCCAGGGTGGAAGAATCCCTGGATGCCCTAGGACAGGGACGCCTCTTTTCATCTCTGGATCTTACCTCGGGTTATTTCCAGGTGGCTGTTGAGGAGAAAGATCAGGAGAAAACAGCAGTGACGACACCTTTTGGACTGTTCCAGTGGACGCGTATGCCATTTGGGCAGTGCAATGCCCCGGCGACTTTTCAACGCCTCATGGAATCAGTCCTGGGTGATTTGGCATTTGACGTTCTGCTTGTCTATTTAGATGATGTTTTAGTGTTCTCCAAAGACTTTGGCAGCCACCTGGAAAAGTTGGACTTAGTGTTTAGACATCTTCGCAGTCATGGCATCAAGCTGAATCCCAAAAAGTGTTTCCTCCTTAGGCCAGAGGTGAAGTTCCTTGGACACGTGGTGTCTGCAGAAGGGGTTCAAGTAGACAAGGAGAAAGTCAGTGTCTTAGAGAATTGGCCTAACCCCCGTTCTGTTAGAGATGTGAGACAGGTTGTAGGGTTCCTGTCCTATTACCGCCGATTTGTTCCCCACTTTGCACAAGAGGCTAAACCCTTACACACCCTGATGAGTAAAGTTAAAGAGAGTTACAAGAGAGCACAGCACCAGTCTTTCTCGTGGAGCGAAGAATGTCAAATAGCTTTTGATAAACTAAGAGCTTGCTTGATCGCTTCCCCGGTGCTTGCTTACCCAGACTACCAGCGTCACTACTGATGGAAGTTGCCAGGGGCTTGGAGCGGTGCTAAGTCAACGTGAAGCTGGTTAGAGCGTGTAATAGCCGAAACGATAAAAATTATAGTGTGTTTAAATTAGAAGTCCTGGCCCTAAAATGGGCTGTCACGGAGAAGTTCCGTGACTTGCTGATGTATGCAAAATTCACAGTGGTCACAGACCATAATCCTCTTCGGCATTTAGAGACCGCTAACCTCGGGGGCCGTTGAACAGAGGTGGGTGGCTCAGTTAGCAGAATTTAAGTTTGAGATCCACTATAAACCTGGAAGGTCTAACCAGAATGCAGATGTGTTATCTCGTCTCCCCACGACTACCGAACCAGAGACAGAAGACACTGGTAAAGACTTCCTGGTGATCAAAGAGGATGAAGTGAGAGCTAGCCTGTGGCCTACCCATAAGGACAAGCTCAAGGAATCAGGGAAGGTTCGGGTTTCCCGGGCCACTGGGAAGACCAGAGTTTGTGGTTACAGTTGGGAAGAAGTTCAAGAACTCCAGGTGCAGAACCAGGACCTTGGACCATTGCTGGCCGCTGTGAAGAGACGTAGGATGCCTACAAAGCAGCAACTACAAGACATGAGTTTTCCCAGCGGAAAGTATTTAGGTAGTGGGAGTGGTTGAAAGTTCAACAGGGGGTACTGGTCCAATGTTTGCAAGATCCACATGATGGGGTGAATATCTGTCAGTTAATGGTGCCTGAGTCGCTGAAGCGATCCATCTATGAGACTCATCATGACCATGGTGGCACTTTGGCAAAGTTGAGGAGGGGCTACTATTGGCCTTCAATGTCCAAGGATGTTCAGACATAGGTGCAACAGTGCAAGAGGTGCAGGGGATGTGTTTCCAAAGACACAAGCCCCAATGGTCTGCAGCAATGTCACTGTCCCATTAGAGGTTCTAGCCATGGACTATACACTGCTCGAGCCATCAACAGGGGGATATGAGAACGTCCTGGTCCTCACAGACATGTTCACATGATTTACCGTGGCCATTCCAACCAAAGACCAGTCAGCTCAAACTACAGCCGCCGCCCTAGTCAAACACTGGTTCACCTATTATGGGTGCCCAGCTGACTTCATGGCGACCAAGGTCGTAATTTTGAGGCCGGTGTGATAAAGGAGCTGTGTCGGACATATGGCATTGCTAAAAGCAGAACCACGCCCTACCACCCACAGGGCAACTCTCAGTGCGAAAGATTTAAGAAGAAGAACTGGAGAGAGCATCTGCCTGAATTGGTGATGGCATACAATAGTCACATTCATTCATCGACAGGTTACTCACCATTCTATTTGCTCTTCGGAAGAGATGCCCGATTGCCCAGAGATGTCCTTGGGGGAATGGATTTTGATGGCAGTGGCACAGAGAATCTGGATGACTGGGTGTTAAGTCACCATGAAAGGCTACGAATGGCAGCGGACGCAGCCAGGGCAGCAACGCAAGATGCCTCCAAGCGGCGTAAAAGGCTGTATGACCGGTGGGCCCGAGGCGCACTTATACGGCCTGGAGACAGAGTTTTGCTGAGGAACCACAAACCACGTGGCAGGAACAAGATTCAAGATAAATAGGAACCAGACCCCTACCATCATCGCCCAGAATCATCCTGACATGCCCGTGTTTACTGTTAAGCCTGAGGCTGGTGGCCCTACCAAGGTGGTACACAGGGATCAAATGAAACCTTGTATATTTGAGACCCCTATGCTAGCTAAACCCACACGAGAGCGTAGGTCCACCTCCCATGATTCAGAATCAGATGCCTTTGACATAGTGTGTATTCCCCCGTAGCTACCCCCGTGTACACTCGTAATACACACCCCCACTATAGCTCCCAAGAGGACACTTCCGACACTGATTGGGAGGAAGGTAGGAGTATGCCAGGTGAACCGGGTGGGATTCTAAGCACTGGGGAAAGCGGGTCACATGGGGACGTACAGTCAGATGATGCAGATGTATCAGGGGCCGATAGTGACATTATGCAGAGGCCTGACAGACCACAGAGAAGCACCAGAGGTCAGCCCCCCAGTAGGTTCAAAGATTTTGTAACAAAGTAAGGGTGTATGACTGATTCTGTATAATGGTTACAATTAATGTGTGATGTTTAATTTGCTTAAAGGTACATGTACTTCTGATATTCCTCTGTTACTGGTGTTCCCAAAGGAAAAGCATGGACTTATGGACTACCAAGGGACCCCAATTTGTGGAGAGGTCTATGATGTGGCAGGGTTTGAAGGGAGGGAATGTAGTGGTACACCTAGAGTGTGGACATATTTCTTTATATGCAATGACTTTTATAAAATCTCCTCTTAAAACCAACACCTAATAGCACCACAGGACATGGCCATAGGCCAGCCATAACTGAAAGTTTATGTCGAAGTTTAAGTGAGGTTCTTTGTTTTCTGTTTTCCGGAAGAATCACGGTTAGAGTCGCCGTGTCGAAGAGGAGACTACACTTCAATCAACTTTGAAGACTTCTTCGCTGCCGTTGAGAAAAGTATGTCGTTTCGTGAGGTGAAATGTCCTCACTAGTTAGTTAACTGTTCAGTGAGATTAGAAACTGAAAAAGCATTATTATCTCGTCGCCTTCTGAGATCAACATCGGAGGCTTCACCACGCCAGCTCACAAGGAAAGCCGGTCCACCTCGCTACTACAGGCGGTAGCCCTTGATGTTCCCCCCCTTTCTCTCACCCTCTCCCTCTCCCTCCCCCTCCCGCTGCACTGACGGTGTGGTTCGTGAGTATTACCCTGCCACAGATGACAACAGGCGCAAACTTGTCAGAGACATTAACATCATTGTTATGAACGTTCAATAGGCTACACTTTGAGGAAAGTGACGGGACAAGTCGGGACACTGGCAAAAGAACACAAAACTGTATGTGAAGGACATTTATATAGCATACCTTTTATGGTGGGTCTGGAAAGGTAACCAATGTGTTGTTATATTATGAGAGGTTCAGGGTTTTGAACTTTCATGGGAAACGAGGTTATTGCATTTATGCATATTTGTTTTGGTGTCATTAAGATATAGTGTATTCTGAAATAAGTGAATGTGGGGCACGTGCTGTTTGAGTTTATATGAAAGTAAGGTAAATTCCTTGGTTGAGGTGCTCCATTTTCAGTTAGTTAAAGAACTCACCAGTGAGTAGGTCAGGTGTTTTATTTTATTTTATGGAAAATGCTTTTTGAAAATTAAGACGGGTTCATTGTGGAAATATTGCCCACATTTAATGATTAAGAAATTAAACGTAACTTTCTTTGGACCCAGTTACACATGGTTGGCTCGGTATGTTACACTTTTATTATAATTCTTATTCCTATTAGACCACTTTCTGCATTACTTGTTTGAAAGGGAGTCTTTCTTTGTCTCTCTCCAAGCAGGCAGACAGCCTTTCATCTAGGTGTCTCTGCTTCACCCAGAAGGGGGTAGCTAGCACATTCTGGTCTTACAGAAGGCCAACAGTGGGGGTAACAGTGAAGACAAAATTCTGATAAAAGTGTCTTTTTGTTTATGCCCCCCCCCCCCTCCCCCCCATTTGCAGTATACTGAAAATTGTATTTAAGTCATACTGTGTGTGTGTGTGTGTGTGTGTGTGTGCAAATTGAAGAACTATCAGAAAGCTGGTAGGCCTTCCACTCTCTTATTCTGTTTGATCAAATAAATTCATTCATTCATTCATTATCCTAACCTGCTTATCCTGAACAGGGTCGCAGGGGGGCTGGAGCCCATCCCAGCATACATTTGGCGAAAGGCAGGAATACACCCTGGACAGGTCACCGGTCCATCACAGGGCACACACACCATTCACTCACACACTCATACCTATGGGCAATTCAGACTCTCCAATCAGCCTAACCTGCATGTCTTTGGACTGTGGGAGGAAACCCGAGTACCCGGAGGAAACCCAAACACGGGGAGAACATGCAAACTCCACACAGAGAGGCCCTGGCAACTTTTGTAAAAAGTTGATCTATTTTTTATTTGGAGACAAACAAAAATCCACAACCAATTTCAGGAAATCCTTGGCCATCCAGTCATTGATGGCAACAGCCAACACACTGAAATCACTGGCGTCATCAGGCTCTACAGATATAGTGCAACCACCTGTATGTCCTCTGCATAGAAAAACAAATGAACATTATGTTGACAGATGCTATTACCCAGTGGGAACATCCATCCATCCATCCATCATCTTAACCCGCTTATCCTGAACAGGGTCGCAGGGGGGCTGGAGCCTATCCCAGCATACATTGGGCAAAAGGCAGGAATAAACCCTGGACAGGTCGCCAGTCCATTGCAGGGCACACACACCATTCACTCACACACTCATACCTATGGGCAATTTAGACTCTCCAATCAGCCTAACGTGCATGTCTTTGGACTGTGGGAGGAAACCGGAGTACCCGGAGGAAACCCACGCAGACACGGGGAGAACATGCAAACTCCACACAGAGAGGCCCCGGCCGACGGGGATTCGACCCAGGACCTCCTTGCTGTGAGGCGGCAGTGCTACCCACTGCGCCATCCGTGCCGCCCCAGTGGGAACAGACATGCTCAAATAATATCCAGTTTCTTTGAAACATGATAAACATAAGCAGACAAAGAATTATCTCCCTGTCAGATAACCCTGCCAAATACCTGTTTAAGACAATATATATTAATATTAATATCACCAAATGTAGAACTCAGTACCAAGAGAATGAGAACTGAAACATTAGTCTCAGTGCAACGTTTGTTCAAAAACCTGACTGGAATTTCTCTTGAAAACTGTTTCTATTGAGATGGTTATTTATTTGTTTTACCTGTTCTACAAACTGCACACTGTCTTAAAGAGACATAATTGGCAGTGTGTTATGTGATACAGCTAGTAGACCCATCGCTTCCAAACAGGCCCTGATCTTATCATTTTGCCACCCTCAGCGAGATTTAAAAAGTGCCACAGCAAAAAAGAAAACATGATAAAAGGCATTTTAACAATCCTGCGCCAGAATTAGGCATTTTTCTTAAAGTTTTAATGCATAGTTTCAGAGATATATTCATACTATTAAAAAAAAAAAACAGAACTGCAAGAACCAACCACTAGGGAGCCACTGTGAATGGGTAAAAGGAAATCCATCCATCCATCCATCCATCCATTATCTGAACCCGCTTATCCTGAACAGGGTCGCAGGGGGGCTGGAGCCTATCCCAGCATACATTGGGCGAAAGGCAGGAATACACCCTGGACAGGTCGCCAGTCCATCACAGGGCACACACACCATTCACTCACACACTCATACCTACGGGCAATTTAGACTCTCCAATCAGCCTAACATGCATGTCTTTGGACTGTGGGAGGAAACCGGAGTACCCGGAGGAAACCCACGCAGACACGGGGAGAACATGCAAACTCCGCACAGAGAGGCCCCGGCCGACGGGGATTCGAACCCAGGACCTCCTTGCTGTGAGGCGGCAGTGCTACCCACTGCGCCATCCGTGCCGCCCCAGTGGGAACAGACATGCTCAAATAATATCCAGTTTCTTTGAAACATGATAAACATAAGCAGACAAAGAATTATCTCCCTGTCAGATAACCCTGCCAAATACCTGTTTAAGACAATATATATTAATATTAATATCACCAAATGTAGAACTCAGTACCAAGAGAATGAGAACTGAAACATTAGTCTCAGTGCAACGTTTGTTCAAAAACCTGACTGGAATTTCTCTTGAAAACTGTTTCTATTGAGATGGTTATTTATTTGTTTTACCTGTTCTACAAACTGCACACTGTCTTAAAGAGACATAATTGGCAGTGTGTTATGTGATACAGCTAGTAGACCCATCGCTTCCAAACAGGCCCTGATCTTATCATTTTGCCACCCTCAGCGAGATTTAAAAAGTGCCACAGCAAAAAAGAAAACATGATAAAAGGCATTTTAACAATCCTGCGCCAGAATTAGGCATTTTTCTTAAAGTTTTAATGCATAGTTTCAGAGATATATTCATACTATTAAAAAAAAAAAAACAGAACTGCAAGAACCAACCACTAGGGAGCCACTGTGAATGGGTAAAAGGAAATGCAAGGTGAAAATGAATATTGATATAATTTATTAAGATGCACACAAATAGTTGAAAAATCATATAAATTGTCTGTGGGTATGTTTGGGTCAATTACCTCAAATACAGTGGTCTTTTCCTTTCATGTAGGCTTGCAGTATCTGGTTAATAAGAATGATACCCCACTCCCCCACCCAACTGCATTTTATAGCTACTGTGAGCTGTTTGGGAGATATTACAGGGATGGGAGAGACACAAAATTTACAATGTGGAGTCATTGCAGCCAGCAACTTTGTCACAGAAAATCTTAGCTAAATTCATGGAACAGTCAGCATAATGCCGGGAAACTGGAACTGGAGGTTGTTAACATTTATTTATTAACCCTTGTGTCCTGTTCACTTTTTGGACCCTTTGATACTGTTTGCTGGGTCAAATTGACCGGACAAATTATTAGGATTTTAAAGCAACACAGAAGTTAAAAAAATATATATATTTAACAAATATTGTCTTTATGTCAATCATAAACCCAAAAAATATATATGGTTATTGCTTGCTAATTGCCTTTGCTAGATCACATTTAACATTAAAAGTGCCATTTGTTTTTGGTCAAAAAGTTGTGATTCATGGAAAAATTCGCTATAATGAAGACATGGGTAGCATTAATCATGTTTATCTTCATGAAATGTAAACGTAACAAGGTTTTTATTACTATTGATGTGTATTGTTTTCAGCTGAAACTCAAAACAAGAACCACATTTAACAGTTTTCATCACTCGCTATGAAATACATCTCTCAAAAATGTGTCAGAAATAATTCTGAAATAAAACTGGATAACATAGATCACTGTCTGCGTGTGTGCATGTGCCTACTTGTCTACACTGGATACAATCTAAAACTGCATGCATGTGCATGCCTGTCTACACTGGATACAACCTAAAACTGCATGCATGTGCATGCCTGTGTACACACCACATGATGGACAGAATCGCAGTGTGTGTACTACAAATGTAGGCCTATCTGTTGCACTTGCTGCGTGTTTTCATATCCTGTGATATTCTCCTGGGTGAATCCATCGTGACTGACGTTACAAATTGGAGAGTTTTGTGAAAAGTACTATTGTACAGCTGCCATTGTATTTATTATTAGGTTTCAAGGTTCTTGGCTAACTATGCTAGGCCCTTGTTTGACAAAGAAATTTGTCTTTAGGTATGTGTGTCTTTATGCTGAGGTGGAAGTTTGTCGCATGTCTGACATTACAAAAAAATGGACATGCAAACCGCACATACAGTGCATCCGGAAAGTATTGACAGCGCTTCACTTTTCCGACATTTTGTTATGTTACAGCCTTATTCCAAAATGGAATAAATTCTTTTTTTTCCTCAAAATTCTACCCATAATGACAACATGAATGTTTTTGAAATTTTTGCAAATTTATTAAAAATAAAAAACCAAGAAATCACATGTACATAAGTATTCACAGCCTTTGCTCAATACTTTGTTGATGCACCTTTGGCAGCAATTACAGCCTCAAGTCTTTTTGAATATCTTTGGGCAGTTTTGCCCATTCCACTTTGCAGCACCTCTCAAGCTCCATCAGGTTGGATGGGGAGTGTCGGTGCACAGCCATTTTCAGATCTCTCCAGAGATGTTAAATCGGATTCAAGTCTGGGCTCTGGCTGGGCCTCTCAAGGACATTCACAGAGTTGTCCTGAAGCCACTCCTTTGATATCTTGGCTGTGTACTTAAGGTCGTTGTCCTGCTGAAAGATGAACCGTCGCCCCAGTCTGAGGTCAAGAGCGCTCTGGAGCAGGTTTTCATCCAGGATGTCTCTGTACATTGCTGCATTCATCATTCCCTCAATCCTGACTAGTCTCCCAGTTCCTGCCGCTGAAAAATATTGCTCAGTTTAGACGGGCGGCCAGCTCTAGGAAGAGTCCTGGTGGTTCCGATCTTCTTCCGTTTACGGATGATGGAGGCCACTGTGCTCATTGGGACCTTCAAAGCAGCAGACATTTTTCTGTACCCTTCCCCAGATTTGTGCCTCGAGACAATCCTGTCTCGGAGGTCTACAGACAATTCCTTTGACTTCATGCTTGGTTTGTGCTCCGACATGCACTGTCAACTGTGGGACCTTATATACAGTGGTGTGAAAAGTGTTTGCCCCCTTCCTGATTTCTTTTTTTTTTTGCATGTTTGTCACACTTAAATGTTTCAGATCAAACAAATATAAATATTATTCAAAGACAACACAAGTAAACACAAAATGAAGTTTTTTAAATGAATGTTTTTATTATTAAGGGAGACAAAAAATCCAAACCTACATGGCCCTGTGTGAAAAAGTGATTGCCCCCTAAACCTAATAACTGGTTAGCAGCAACAACTGCAATCAAGTGTTTGCGATAACTTGCAATGAGTCTCTTACAGCACTGTGGAGGAATTTTGGCCCACTCATCTTTGCAGAATTGTTGCAATTCAGCCACATTGGAGGGTTTTCGAGCATGAACCGCCTTTTTAAGGTCATGCCACAGCATCTCAATAGGATTCTGGTCAGGACTACACTCCAAAGTCTTCATTGTTTTTCTTCAGCCATTCAGAGGTGGACTTGCTGGTGTGTTTTGGATCATTGTCCTGCTGCAGAACCCAAGTTCGTTTCAGCTTGAGGTCACAAACAGATGGCCGGACATTCTCCTTCAGGATTTATTGGTAGACAGCAGAATTCATGGTTCCATTTATCACAGCACATCTTCCAGGTCCTGAAGCAGCAAAACAGCCCCAGACCATCACACTACCACCACCATATTTTACTGTTGGTATGATGTTCTTATTCTGAAATGCGGTGTTACTTTTACGCCAGATGTAATGGGACACACACCTTCCAAAAAGTTCAACTTTTGTTTTCCCAAAAGTCTTGGGGAACATCAAGATGTTTTCTGGCAAAATTGAGATGAGCCTTAATGTTCGTTTTGCTCAGCAGTGGTTTTCGTCTAGGAACTCTGCCATGCAGGCCATTTTTGCCCAGTCTCTTTCTTATGGTGGAGTCATGAACACTGACCTTAACTGAGGCAAGTGAGGCCTGCAGTTCTTTGGATGTTGTTGTGGGGTCTTTTGTGACCTCTTGGATGAGTCGTCGCTGCGCTCTTGGGGTAATTTTGGTCGGCCGGCCACTCCTGGGAAGGTTCACCACTGTTCCATGTTTTCGCCATTTGTGGATAATGGCTCTCACTGTGGTTCGCTGGAGTCCCAAAGCTTTAGAAATGGCTTTATAACCTTTTCCAGACTGATAGATCTCAATTACTTTCTTTCTTATTTGTTCCTGAATTTCTTTCGATCTCGGCATGCTGTCTAGCTTTTGAGGATCATTTTGTCTACTTCACTTTGTCAGGCAGGTCCTATTTAAGTGATTTCTTGATTGAGAACAGGTGTGTCAGTAATCAGGCCTGGGTGTGGAGAGAAATTGAACTCAGGTTTGATAAACCACAGTTAAGTTATGTTTTAATAGGGGGGGCAATCACTTTTTCACACAGGGCCATGTAGGTTTGGATTTTTATTCTCCCTTCATGATAAAAACCTTCATTTAAAAACTGCATTTTGTGTTTACTTGTGTTGTCTTTGAATAATATTTAAATTTGTTTGATGATCTGAAACATTTAATTGTGACAAACATGCAAAAAAATAAGAAATCAGGAAGGGGGCAAACACTTTTTCACACCACTGTAGACAGGCGTGTGCCTTTCCAAATCATGTCCAATCGACTGAATTTACCACAGGTGGACTCCAATTAAGCTGTAGAAACATCTCAAGGTTGATCAGTGGAAACAGGATGCACCTGAGCTCAATTTTGAGCTTCATGGCAAATGCTGTGAATACTTGTGATTTCTTGGTTTTTTTATTTTTAATAAATTAGCAAAAATCAAAAAAACTTTTATGGGGTATTGTGTGTAGAATTTGGAGGAAAAAATTTAATTTAATCCATTTTGGAATAAGGCTGTAACATAACAAAATGTGGAAAAAGTGAAGCGCTGTGAATGCTTTCCGGATGCACTGTAACTGGTAAAAAGATTTATGAATTGTGAAAGTCATCTAGTCGCTATGTTTTGTTTTTAAATGCATGAACAAAGCTAGTAGGGAAGCTAGATCTGGCAGATGACTGATTTTAGGATATGCAACTTGGAAACCAGATCCACAGCCTTCATAAATGAACATATGCTGAATGTTTGGAACTTATTCAAAATAAATGTTTTTGATACAATTTGCATTTCGCCCCTTGGACTACTGCTGAGACTAAAAATTCCAAAGAGGTGGAGTCACATGCCACCACAAGATATCACAAACAACTATTGAGGGGCTATAAATACTTTTGCTTCCTCACTGACATACCACACTGAGGATTGATTGGTAAGTGCATAATAATGATAACTTATTTATTTTGTGTAAATTATTACAAAAACATGAACTCTGCAAAACGTTAATGAACTGAAATGATATTATTCATAACAAACGTCTTTGTGGATGCCTTCGATTCTTTCCTCCAGATTTTACATGGTCATTGGAAAATCAAGCCTGAAGAATGGTGATCTCAGGAGCTGCACTATTACTCCTATTGCTGTCGGCCATTTTAACTAATGGCCCAGGTAAAGCATCATCTCTTACATCAAATAAGCAGAACTAAGGACAATTAAACAAAAAGAATGAAGGGCTAAAAGAAAATCAATTTTCCATGCTCTCTCATGACAGCATCTCAGGAACAGGTTTTCAGGGTAGTATGGTTCAGACCACTAAAAAGACATGATCAATAACTCCTTGCGATTGATAAGTGATGTTATTTACATGGGGGACACGGTCCAGTCCCCCGCAATGTCCGGCCCATTCAAACCGGGTCAGATTTGCAGTGCCCCTTGTTCCTTCTCCCCCAGGCTAGGCTACAGAAGTTAAAGGCGAACGATTCACTTTACTGATGGATTTCAACAACTAAACGCGAACACGGCGCGATAACATTATTAATCCAGTATCAAAGCCGTTGCCAAGCTGAAGGTTAGAGTCTATTATGTTATGCCAGTTCAGCAAATATATCAGCTCCAACACATTACTCGCTTAAAAAATTACAGCAGCCTCCAAACATGACGAATAGTGCAGTGAATGTATTCCAAAGACTAATAATTATCTGATATACATTCTTTTTTAAGCAGTAGACTCTGCTTGACCAATGTCAAGTGTTTTTTAAATTTTTTTTATTCATGATGATGATTATATTGCGATGATATGGAATGCTGTAGCTAGTTTTGGCGGTGAAATGTGAGAGTCTGCTAGTTGATATTTCTACGGTCTTTATTGTTGCTTTTCGAAAGGGGGTGGGGGGGATCTGCTGCTGTATGGGATGAACAATTGTCTTTTACATGCTAACAGTAAGTCCTAACCAAGAAATGTATAGTTAGCATAATGTGTTTTAAGCTCCAAAACCTGGAGGTGAGGGTCTGTTTAAGAAATCCGTTTGATTTGGAAAATTAGCTACTTGCTATGGATAAGAAGTGGGTTGTATGGTTACATCATGGGATTCATTGTTTTTTTCAGACATTTCATAGATTGGGGGATATCTTTTGCATTCGGTGATCAAGTTGGGAAATAAATAATCGGCATTAACATGCACATTGTACTGGCCGAATATGTTGTGTCTCGCCTCACCCCGTCCACCCCAATATGCCTCATATGTCCCCCGAATGTTCAATATAAAATGACACCCTTGGATGAAAGCTATTTTTGTTTGAAACAAGCTTTGTTATGAACCATTACACAAGTGAAATACAGGAAAGTGAATTCAGTTTATCTCGCCTCATCTGCCCAAACTAATTCATGCTGTTCAGGTTGTGTTTGCTTTTATTTTCATTCAAAGGACTGAAATATTAGTGAACATTGGTAGGTACCTATAGTCTGTAAACTCACAAATGTATCAATTTTACCAAAGTTTGAAATCAGCAGTTTTTCTGGAGAAAAATATCTTTGTGTGGAGATTGCATGTTCTCCCCCTGTTTGCAGTCCCCCTGTTTGCAGTCCAAAGGCAGGTTATGCTGATTGGAGAGTCTAAATTGCCCGTGGGTATGAGTTTGTAAGTGAATGGTGTGTGTGCGCTGCAATGGACTGGCGACCTGTCCAAGGTGTATTCCTGCCTTTCGCCCAATGTATGCTGGGATAGGCTCCAGCCCCCCTGCAACCCTGTTTAGGACAAGCGAGTTAAGATGATGAATGAATGAATGAAATTCAAAATCAGAGGGAAACGGCCTCGCCACCTCAACGTGGCTTCTGTTTATCACTCGCTGTTGGCAAGCCTCTGGGACTATCCGTAGAAGTTAAGCACTGCGTTTTTTAATTTGTCCAATGAAATACTGACAATATGCAATATCAAAATACTGCAGTGGAAGGACATTTTGGACATTTTGCCTGACCTGATTTCTCGCCAGGCCATAACACAAGCTTGCACAGAGTGGAGGACAACCTATCAGATCCGGTTTTCACATACAGTCCAAGGGCGGCCAATCAAACAGTGGGGTTTGCTCAAGAAAAACTAGCATTGACCCTGAACCGAATGAATCCTGCCGTAACCTAGCCGAAGCAAATAACAGTTATTGCCCGATGGAGCTACTAGCCATAGTTGACACTGGCACTGTTCAGATTCAGTCTGTGGCTGTGAACCTCATCCATGGCACGAAACATGGTGCTTTAAATAAATGTGCCATGTGGAAGACCCCAAAGAAAGTCTTCTTCATGATCATCAAAGAATGGGAAACATTGCATGACAGTTTTTTTAAATATGTTTCATGTAGCCAGTGCCCAGGTTGCCAGTGGCCAGGTCAGACTGGTGAATGGAGAGGGTCAGTGCTCTGGCAGGGTGGAGATCTACAATGATGGCCAGTGGGGAACAGTGTGTGATGACACCTGGGACCTAAACGATGCTGAGGTGGTGTGTAGACAGGTGGGCTGTGGCAGTGCTCAGGCTGCTCCAGGCAGTGCCCACTCTGGACAGGGCAGCGGACCAATCTGGTTGGATGATGTGAGCTGTTCTGGAAGTGAATCCTCCCTGTCACAGTGCCAGCACTCTGGGTTTGGGTCTCACAACTGTGGTCATCATGAAGATGCTTCGGTGGTTTGCTCTGGTAGGAAATATTTTTGTATGTTTTCCTTATTACCTTAAATTAATTGTTATGACTGACATTGAATGCATGTCTACCAAATATTTTAATAAAATTGAGTGAAAAGGAGCCTATAACAGTTTCTATAAAAAATACCTTATCCATCAGATCAACCTTGTTTAATTAAAAAACTACATCAATAACCATTTTGAATAAGATGCAATCGCACCCTCTCAGTGTACAACAATAAAAACAATGTATTATTAAGTATTTTATTACACATCTCCCTTTTCATGAAAAAATAATAAAAAAAATGGAGTTTTGCCAAAGAATCCATTGCTTCAGAAAAATGGGGAACCATTGAATTAATTTCCTACAGTAATGGAAATTTTTTTGTTGTTTGTTTTTTGTTTCAAACATTTGCTGCCCGTGTTTGCTTTCATATATAATTTTGAAACCCTGTTTTGTAACGTACAATGTAGAACCTCAGCCATATTGATAAGTGAGAGCGCTTCATTTGATTCCAGAGAGTATAGTGAAGCAAGGTTCCCCTCCAACACACTTTACATCGCCAGCTGCTCCTTCTCATACCTAACACTACAGCCAAGCTTACACAGAGCTCCAATGGAGGACAACCTTTCATCTGCAGTATTTAACATACTGTCCAAGGGGGTTCAGTCAAACAGTGGGGTTCGCTTGATAACAACGAACATGCACTACAAACCGACAGAATCCTCCGATAACCTAGCATATGCAGACAAAAGGTATTGCCCTTTGGAGCTACGAGCCAGTAGACACTGTCACAGTCCAGATGCAACCTGAGGCTTTAAGGCTCATCCATGCAACACAACATGCTACCTTAAATGAATGTGCCATGTAGAAGACCCCAAAGAAAGTCTTCTTCATAATCACCCAAGAATGTGAATGTTTCTCAAGATATTGTTTTCTTGTATTTCATGTAGCCGGTGCCCAAGTCAGACTGGTGAATGGAGAGGGTCAGTGCTCTGGCAGGGTGGAGATCTACAATGATGGCGAGTGGGGAACAGTGTGTGATGACTCCTGGGACCTAAACGATGCTGAGGTGGTGTGTAGACAGGTGGGCTGTGGCAGTGCTCAGGCTGCTCCAGGCAGTGCCCACTCTGGACAGGGCAGCGGGCCCATCTGGTTGGATGATGTGAGCTGTTCTGGAAGTGAATCCTCCCTGTCACAGTGCCAGCACTCTGGGTTTGGGTCTCACAACTGTATTCACCAGGAAGATGCTGCTGTGGTTTGCTCTGGTAGGAAATATTTTTGTATGTTTTCCTTATTACCTTAAATTGATTGTTATGACTGACACTGAGTGCATGTCAACCCAAGATTTAAATAAAATTGAGTGAAAAGGAGCCTATGACGGTTTCTATCAAATACCTTATCCATCAGATCAAGCTTGTTTCATTAAAAAACTACATCTATAACCATTTTGAATAAGATGCAATCGCACCCTCTCAGTGTACAACAATAAAAAAAATGCATTATTAAGTATTTTATTACACATCTCCCTTTTCATGAAAAAATAATAAAACAATGGAGTTTTGCCAAAGAATCCATTGCTTCAGAAAAATGGGGAACCATTGAATTAATTTCCTACAGTAATGGACATTTTTTTGTTGTTTATTTTTTGTTTCAAACATTTGCTGCCCGTGTTTGCTTTCATATATAATTTTGAAACCCTGTTTTGTAATGTACAATGTACAACCTCAGCCATATTGATAAGTGAGAGCGCTTCATTTGATTCCAGAGAGTATAGTGAAGCAAGGTTCCCCTCCAACACACTTTACATCGCCAGCTGCTCCTTCTCATACCTAACACTACAGCCAAGCTTACACAGCGCTCCAATGGAGGACAACCTTTCATCTGCATTTTTTGACATACAGATCAATGGTGGTCAATCAAACGGGGGGGGTTTGCTTGATAACAACGAACGAGCACTACAAACCGACAGAATCCTCCGATAACCTAGCATATGCAGACAAAAGGTATTGCCCTTTGGAGCTAGGAGCCAGTAGACAGTGTCACAGTCCAGATGCAACCTGAGGCTTTAAGGCTCATCCATGCAACACAACATGCTGCCTTAAATGAATGTGCCATGTAGAAGACCCCAAAGAAAGTCTTCTTCATAATCACCCAAGAATGTGAATGTTTCTCAAGATATTGTTTTCATGTATTTCATGTAGCCGGTGCCCAAGTCAGACTGGTGAATGGAGAGGGTCAGTGCTCTGGCAGGGTGGAGATCTACAATGATGGCGAGTGGGGAACAGTGTGTGATGACTCCTGGGACCTAAACGATGCTGAGGTGGTGTGTAGACAGGTGGGCTGTGGCAGTGCTCAGGCTGCTCCAGGCAGTGCCCACTCTGGACAGGGCAGCGGGCCCATCTGGTTGGATGATGTGAGCTGTTCTGGAAACGAATCCTCCCTGTCACAGTGCCAGCACTCTGGGTTTGGGTCTCACAATTGTATTCACCAGGAAGATGCTGCTGTGGTTTGCTCTGGTAGGAAATATTTTTGTATGTTTTCCTTATTACCTTAAATTGATTGTTAGGACTGACACTGAGCGCATGTCGACCCAAGATTTAAATAAAATTGAATGAAAAGGAGCCCATAATGGTTTCTATAAAATCCATTATCCATCAGATCCAGCTTGTTTTATTACAAATCTACGTCTATACCCGTTTTTAACGAGTTGTGATCTCATCCACTCAGTGTCCAATAATAACAAATCAAATTTTTAAGTATTGTATTACACATCTGTACAATGTATGACCACAGCCATGTTCATTAGTGAGAGTGCTTCTGTTGATTCCAGTGATAATAATGAACCAAGGTTCCGCTCCAGCACACTTTACAATGAAAGCTGCTCCTTCTCACACCTAACACTACAGCCAAACTTACACAGAGCTCCAATGGAGGACAACCTTTCATCTGCAGTTTTTGACATACAGACCAATGGTGGTCAATCAAACGGGGGGGTTTGCTTGATAACAACGTACAAGCACTAGAAACCGACAGAATCCTCCTATAACCTAGCATATGCAAACAAAAGTTATTGCCCTTTGGAGCTACCGGTCAGTAGACACTGGCACAGTCCCGTTGCAACCTGAGGCTTTAAGGCTCATCCATGCAACACAGCATGATGCCTTAAATGAATGATCCATGTAGAAGACACCAAGCAACATCTTCCTTATAATCACCCAAGAATGTGAATGTTTCTCATGACGTTGTTTTCATGTGTTTTATGAAGCCGGTGCCCAGGTCAGACTGGTGGGTGGAGATGATCAGTGCTCTGGCAGAGTAGAGATCTACAATGATGGCCAGTGGGGAACAGTGTGTGATGACTCCTGGGACCTAAACGATGCTGAGGTGGTGTGTAGACAGGTGGGCTGTGGCAGTGCTCAGGCTGCTCCAGGCAGTGCCCACTCTGGACAGGGCAGCGGGCCCATCTGGTTGGATGATGTGAGCTGTTCTGGAAGTGAATCCTCCCTGTCACAGTGCCAGCACTCTGGGTTTGGGTCTCACAACTGTGGTCATCATGAAGATGCTGCGGTGGTTTGCTCTGGTAGGAAATATTTTTATATTTTTTCCTTATTACCTTAAATTGATTGTTAGGACTGACACTGAGCGCATGTTGACCCAAGATTTAAATAAAATTGAGTGAAAAGGAGCCCATAACGGTTTCTATCAAATCCATTATCCATCAGATCCAGCTTGTTTTATTACAAATCTACGTCTATACCCATTTTTAATGAGTTGTGATCTCATCCACTCAGTGTCCAATAATAACAAATCAAATTTTTAAGTATTTTATTTTACATCTGTACAATGTATGACCACAGCCATGTTCATAAGTGAGAGTGCTTCTGTTGATTCCAGTGATAATAATGAACCAAGGTTCCGCTCCAGCACACTTTACAATGAAAGCTGCTCCTTCTCACACCTAACACTACAGCCAAACTTTTACAGAGCTCCAATGGAGGACAACCTTTCATTTGCAGTTTTTGACATACAGATCAATGGTGGTCAATCAAACGGGGGGGGTTTGCTTGATAACAACGAACGAGCACGACAAACCGACAGAATCCTCCGATAACCTAGCATATGCAGACAAAAGGTATTGCCCTTTGGAGCTAGGAGCCAGTAGACAGTGTCACAGTCCAGATGCAACCTGAGGCTTTAAGGCTCATCCATGCAACACAACATGCTGCCTTAAATGAATGTGCCATGTAGAAGACCCCAAAGAAAGTCTTCTTCATAATCACCCAAGAATGTGAATGTTTCTCAAGATATTGTTTTCATGTATTTCATGTAGCCGGTGCCCAAGTCAGACTGGTGAATGGAGAGGGTCAGTGCTCTGGCAGGGTGGAGATCTACAATGATGGCGAGTGGGGAACAGTGTGTGATGACTCCTGGGACCTAAACGATGCTGAGGTGGTGTGTAGACAGGTGGGCTGTGGCAGTGCTCAGGCTGCTCCAGGCAGTGCCCACTCTGGACAGGGCAGCGGGCCCATCTGGTTGGATGATGTGAGCTGTTCTGGAAACGAATCCTCCCTGTCACAGTGCCAGCACTCTGGGTTTGGGTCTCACAATTGTATTCACCAGGAAGATGCTGCTGTGGTTTGCTCTGGTAGGAAATATTTTTGTATGTTTTCCTTATTACCTTAAATTGATTGTTAGGACTGACACTGAGCGCATGTCGACCCAAGATTTAAATAAAATTGAGTGAAAAGGAGCCCATAATGGTTTCTATAAAATCCATTATCCATCAGATCCAGCTTGTTTTATTACAAATCTACGTCTATACCCGTTTTTAACGAGTTGTGATCTCATCCACTCAGTGTCCAATAATAACAAATCAAATTTTTAAGTATTGTATTACACATCTGTACAATGTATGACCACAGCCATGTTCATTAGTGAGAGTGCTTCTGTTGATTCCAGTGATAATAATGAACCAAGGTTCCGCTCCAGCACACTTTACAATGAAAGCTGCTCCTTCTCACACCTAACACTACAGCCAAACTTACACAGAGCTCCAATGGAGGACAACCTTTCATCTGCAGTTTTTGACATACAGACCAATGGTGGTCAATCAAACGGGGGGGTTTGCTTGATAACAACGTACAAGCACTAGAAACCGACAGAATCCTCCTATAACCTAGCATATGCAAACAAAAGTTATTGCCCTTTGGAGCTACCGGTCAGTAGACACTGGCACAGTCCCGTTGCAACCTGAGGCTTTAAGGCTCATCCATGCAACACAGCATGATGCCTTAAATGAATGATCCATGTAGAAGACACCAAGCAACATCTTCCTTATAATCACCCAAGAATGTGAATGTTTCTCATGACGTTGTTTTCATGTGTTTCATGAAGCCGGTGCCCAGGTCAGACTGGTGGGTGGAGATGATCAGTGCTCTGGCAGAGTAGAGATCTACAATGATGGCCAGTGGGGAACAGTGTGTGATGACTCCTGGGACCTAAACGATGCTGAGGTGGTGTGTAGACAGGTGGGCTGTAGCAGTGCTCAGGCTGCTCCAGGCAGTGCCCACTCTGGACAGGGCAGCGGGCCCATCTGGTTGGATGATGTGAGGTGT
This sequence comes from Conger conger, assembly GCF_963514075.1. Classification (NCBI taxonomy): domain Eukaryota; kingdom Metazoa; phylum Chordata; class Actinopteri; order Anguilliformes; family Congridae; genus Conger; species Conger conger. The sequence continues at coordinate 78,900,341 of NC_083761.1, forward strand.
TCTGGAAGTGAATCCTCCCTGTCACAGTGCCAGCACTCTGGGTTTGGGTCTCACAACTGTGGTCATCATGAAGATGCTGCGGTGGTTTGCTCTGGTAGGAAATATTTTTATATTTTTTCCTTATTACCTTAAATTGATTGTTAGGACTGACACTGAGCGCATGTTGACCCAAGATTTAAATAAAATTGAGTGAAAAGGAGCCCATAACGGTTTCTATCAAATCCATTATCCATCAGATCCAGCTTGTTTTATTACAAATCTACGTCTATACCCATTTTTAATGAGTTGTGATCTCATCCACTCAGTGTCCAATAATAACAAATCAAATTTTTAAGTATTTTATTTTACATCTGTACAATGTATGACCACAGCCATGTTCATAAGTGAGAGTGCTTCTGTTGATTCCAGTGATAATAATGAACCAAGGTTCCGCTCCAGCACACTTTACAATGAAAGCTGCTCCTTCTCACACCTAACACTACAGCCAAACTTTTACAGAGCTCCAATGGAGGACAACCTTTCATTTGCAGTTTTTGACATACAGACCAATGGTGGTCAATCAAACGGGGGGGGTTTGCTTGATAACAACGAACGAGCACGACAAACCGACAGAATCCTCCGATAACCTAGCATATGCAGACAAAAGGTATTGCCCTTTGGAGCTAGGAGCCAGTGGACAGTGTCACAGTCCAGATGCAACCTGAGGCTTTAAGGCTCATCCATGCAACACAACATGCTGCCTTAAATGAATGTGCCATGTAGAAGACCCCAAAGAAAGTCTTCTTCATAATCACCCAAGAATGTGAATGTTTCTCAAGATATTGTTTTCATGTATTTCATGTAGCCGGTGCCCAAGTCAGACTGGTGAATGGAGAGGGTCAGTGCTCTGGTAGGGTGGAGATCTACAATGATGGCGAGTGGGGAACAGTGTGTGATGACTCCTGGGACCTAAACGATGCTGAGGTGGTGTGTAGACAGGTGGGCTGTGGCAGTGCTCAGGCTGCTCCAGGCAGTGCCCACTCTGGACAGGGCAGCGGGCCCATCTGGTTGGATGATGTGAGGTGTTCTGGAAACGAATCCTCCCTGTCACAGTGCCAGCACTCTGGGTTTGGGTCTCACAACTGTATTCACCAGGAAGATGCTGCTGTGGTTTGCTCTGGTAGGAAATATTTTTGTATGTTTTCCTTATTACCTTAAATTGATTGTTCGGACTGACACTGAGCGCATGTCGACCCAAGATTTAAATAAAATTGAGTGAAAAGGAGCCCATAACGGTTTCTATCAAATCCATTATCCATCAGATCCAGCTTGTTTTATTACAAATCTACGTCTATACCCATTTTTAATGAGTTGTGATCTCATCCACTCAGTGTCCAATAATAACAAATCAAATTTTTAAGTATTTTATTATACATCTGTACAATGTATGACCACAGCCATGTTCATAAGTGAGAGTGCTTCTGTTGATTCCAGTGATAATAATGAACCAAGGTTCCGCTCCAGCACACTTTACAATGAAAGCTGCTCCTTCTCACACCTAACACTACAGCCAAACTTACACAGAGCTCCAATGGAGGACAACCTTTCATCTGCAGTTTTTGACCTGCAGACCAATGGTGGTCAATCAAACGGGGGGGTTTGCTTGATAACAACGAACAAGCACTACAAACCGACAGAATCCTCCTATAACCTAGCATATGCAAACAAAAGTTATTGCCCTTTGGAGCTACCGGTCAGTAGACACTGGCACAGTCCCGATGCAACCTGAGGCTTTAAGGCTCATCCATGCAACACAGCATGATGCCTTAAATGAATGAGCCATGTAGAAGACACCAAGCAACATCTTCCTTACAATCACCCAAGAATGCGAATGTTTCTAATGACGTTGTTTTAATGTATTTCATGAAGCCGGTGCCCAGGTCAGACTGGTGGGTGGAGATGATCAGTGCTCTGGCAGAGTAGAGATCTACAATGATGGCCAGTGGGGAACAGTGTGTGATGACTCCTGGGACCTAAACGATGCTGAGGTGGTGTGTAGACAGGTGGGCTGTGGCAGTGCTCAGGCTGCTCCAGGCAGTGCCCACTCTGGACAGGGCAGCGGGCCCATCTGGTTGGATGATGTGAGCTGTTCTGGAAGTGAATCCTCCCTGTCACAGTGCCAGCACTCTGGGTTTGGGTCTCACAACTGTGGACATCATGAAGATGCTGCGGTGGTTTGCTCTGGTAGGAAATATTTTTGTATGTTTTCCTTATTACCTTAAATTAATTGTTATGACTGACATTGAATGCATGTCTACCAAATATTTTAATAAAATTGAGTGAAAAGGAGCCTATAACAGTTTCTATAAAAAATACCTTATCCATCAGATCAACCTTGTTTAATTAAAAAACTACATCAATAACCATTTTGAATAAGATGCAATCGCACCCTCTCAGTGTACAACAATAAAAACAATGTATTATTAAGTATTTTATTACACATCTCCCTTTTCATGAAAAAATAATAAAACAATGGAGTTTTGCCAAAGAATCCATTGCTTCAGAAAAATGGGGAACCATTGAATTAATTTCCTACAGTAATGGAAATTTTTTTGTTGTTTGTTTTTTGTTTCAAACATTTGCTGCCCGTGTTTGCTTTCATATATAATTTTGAAACCCTGTTTTGTAATGTACAATGTAGAACCTCAGCCATATTGATAAGTGAGAGCGCTTCATCTGATTCCAGAGAGTATAGTGAAGCAAGGTTCCCCTCCAACACACTTTACATCGCCAGCTGCTCCTTCTCATACCTAACACTACAGCCAAGCTTACACAGAGCTCCAATGGAGGACAACCTTTCATCTGCAGTATTTAACATACTGTCCAAGGGGGTTCAGTCAAACAGTGGGGTTCGCTTGATAACAACGAACATGCACTACAAACCGACAGAATCCTCCGATAACCTAGCATATGCAGACAAAAGGTATTGCCCTTTGGAGCTACGAGCCAGTAGACACTGTCACAGTCCAGATGCAACCTGAGGCTTTAAGGCTCATCCATGCAACACAACATGCTGCCTTAAATGAATGTGCCATGTAGAAGACCCCAAAGAAAGTCTTCTTCATAATCACCCAAGAATGTGAATGTTTCTCAAGATATTGTTTTCATGGATTTCATGTAGCCGGTGCCCAAGTCAGACTGGTGAATGGAGAGGGTCAGTGCTCTGGCAGGGTGGAGATCTACAATGATGGCGAGTGGGGAACAGTGTGTGATGACTCCTGGGACCTAAACGATGCTGAGGTGGTGTGTAGACAGGTTGGCTGTGGCAGTGCTCAGGCTGCTCCAGGCAGTGCCCACTCTGGACAGGGCAGCGGGCCCATCTGGTTGGATGATGTGAGCTGTTCTGGAAGTGAATCCTCCCTGTCACAGTGCCAGCACTCTGGGTTTGGGTCTCACAACTGTGGACATCATGAAGATGCTGCGGTGGTTTGCTCTGGTAGGAAATATTTTTGTATGTTTTCCTTATTACCTTAAATTGATTGTTATGACTGACACTGAGTGCATGTCAACCCAAGATTTAAATAAAATTGAGTGAAAAGGAGCCTATGACGGTTTCTATCAAATACCTTATCCATCAGATCAAGCTTGTTTCATTAAAAAACTACATCTATAACCATTTTGAATAAGATGCAATCGCACCCTCTCAGTGTACAACAATAAAAAAAATGCATTATTAAGTATTTTATTACACATCTCCCTTTTCATGAAAAAATAATAAAACAATGGAGTTTTGCCAAAGAATCCATTGCTTCAGAAAAATGGGGAACCATTGAATTAATTTCCTACAGTAATGGACATTTTTTTGTTGTTTATTTTTTGTTTCAAACATTTGCTGCCCGTGTTTGCTTTCATATATAATTTTGAAACCCTGTTTTGTAATGTACAATGTACAACCTCAGCCATATTGATAAGTGAGAGCGCTTCATTTGATTCCAGAGAGTATAGTGAAGCAAGGTTCCCCTCCAACACACTTTACATCGCCAGCTGCTCCTTCTCATACCTAACACTACAGCCAAGCTTACACAGCGCTCCAATGGAGGACAACCTTTCATCTGCATTTTTTGACATACAGACCAATGGTGGTCAATCAAACGGGGGGGTTTGCTTGATAACAACGAACAAGCACTACAAACCAACAGAATTCTCCGATAACCTAGCATATGCAGACAAAAGGTATTGCCCTTTGGAGCTACGTGCCAGTAGACACTGTCACAGTCCAGATGCAACCTGAGGCTTTAAGGCTCATCCATGCAACACAACATGCTGCCTTAAATGAATGTGCCATGTAGAAGACCCCAAAGAAAGTCTTCTTCATAATCACCCAAGAATGTGAATGTTTCTCAAGATATTGTTTTCATGGATTTCATGTAGCCGGTGCCCAAGTCAGACTGGTGAATGGAGAGGGTCAGTGCTCTGGCAGGGTGGAGATCTACAATGATGGCGAGTGGGGAACAGTGTGTGATGACTCCTGGGACCTAAACGATGCTGAGGTGGTGTGTAGACAGGTGGGCTGTGGCAGTGCTCAGGCTGCTCCAGGCAGTGCCCACTCTGGACAGGGCAGCGGGCCCATCTGGTTGGATGATGTGAGCTGTTCTGGAAACGAATCCTCCCTGTCACAGTGCCAGCACTCTGGGTTTGGGTCTCACAATTGTATTCACCAGGAAGATGCTGCTGTGGTTTGCTCTGGTAGGAAATATTTTTGTATGTTTTCCTTATTACCTTAAATTGATTGTTAGGACTGACACTGAGCGCATGTCGACCCAAGATTTAAATAAAATTGAGTGAAAAGGAGCCCATAATGGTTTCTATAAAATCCATTATCCATCAGATCCAGCTTGTTTTATTACAAATCTACGTCTATACCCGTTTTTAACGAGTTGTGATCTCATCCACTCAGTGTCCAATAATAACAAATCAAATTTTTAAGTATTGTATTACACATCTGTACAATGTATGACCACAGCCATGTTCATAAGTGAGAGTGCTTCTGTTGATTCCAGTGATAATAATGAACCAAGGTTCCGCTCCAGCACACTTTACAATGAAAGCTGCTCCTTCTCACACCTAACACTACAGCCAAACTTACACAGAGCTCCAATGGAGGACAACCTTTCATCTGCAGTTTTTGACATACAGACCAATGGTGGTCAATCAAACGGGGGGGGGTTTGCTTGATAACAACGTACAAGCACTAGAAACCGACAGAATCCTCCTATAACCTAGCATATGCAAACAAAAGTTATTGCCCTTTGGAGCTACCGGTCAGTAGACACTGGCACAGTCCCGTTGCAACCTGAGGCTTTAAGGCTCATCCATGCAACACAGCATGATGCCTTAAATGAATGATCCATGTAGAAGACACCAAGCAACATCTTCCTTATAATCACCCAAGAATGTGAATGTTTCTCATGACGTTGTTTTCATGTGTTTCATGAAGCCGGTGCCCAGGTCAGACTGGTGGGTGGAGATGATCAGTGCTCTGGCAGAGTAGAGATCTACAATGATGGCCAGTGGGGAACAGTGTGTGATGACTCCTGGGACCTTAACGATGCTGAGGTGGTGTGTAGACAGGTGGGCTGTGGCAGTGCTCAGGCTGCTCCAGGCAGTGCCCACTCTGGACAGGGCAGCGGGCCCATCTGGTTGGATGATGTGAGCTGTTCTGGAAGTGAATCCTCCCTGTCACAGTGCCAGCACTCTGGGTTTGGGTCTCACAACTGTGGTCATCATGAAGATGCTGCGGTGGTTTGCTCTGGTAGGAAATATTTTTATATTTTTTCCTTATTACCTTAAATTGATTGTTAGGACTGACACTGAGCGCATGTCGACCCAAGATTTAAATAAAATTGAGTGAAAAGGAGCCCATAACGGTTTCTATCAAATCCATTATCCATCAGATCCAGCTTGTTTTATTACAAATCTACGTCTATACCCATTTTTAATGAGTTGTGATCTCATCCACTCAGTGTCCAATAATAACAAATCAAATTTTTAAGTATTTTATTTTACATCTGTACAATGTATGACCACAGCCATGTTCATAAGTGAGAGTGCTTCTGTTGATTCCAGTGATAATAATGAACCAAGGTTCCGCTCCAGCACACTTTACAATGAAAGCTGCTCCTTCTCACACCTAACACTACAGCCAAACTTACACAGAGCTCCAATGGAGGACAACCTTTCATCTGAAGTATTTAACATACTGTCCAAGGGGGGTCAGTCAAACAGTGGGGTTCGCTTGATAACAACGAACATGCACTACAAACCGACAGAATCCTCCTATAACCTAGCATATGCAGATAAAAGGTATTGCCCTTTGGAGCTACGAGCCAGTAGACACTGTCACAGTCCAGATGCAACCTGAGGCTTTAAGGTTCATCCATGCAACACAACATGCTGCCTTAAATGAATGTGCCATGTAGAAGACCCCAAAGAAAGTCTTCTTCATAATCACCCAAGAATGTGAATGTTTCTCAAGATATTGTTTTCATGTATTTCATGTAGCCGGTGCCCAAGTCAGACTGGTGAATGGAGAGGGTCAGTGCTCTGGCAGGGTGGAGATCTACAATGATGGCGAGTGGGGAACAGTGTGTGATGACTTCTGGGACCTAAACGACGCTGAGGTGGTGTGTAGACAGGTGGGCTGTGGCAGTGCTCAGGCTGCTCCAGGCAGTGCCCACTCTGGACAGGGCAGCGGGCCCATCTGGTTGGATGATGTGAGCTGTTCTGGAAGTGAATCCTCCCTGTCACAGTGCCAGCACTCTGGGTTTGGGTCTCACAACTGTATTCACCAGGAAGATGCTGCGGTGGTTTGCTCTGGTAGGAAATATTTTTATATGTTTTCCTTATTACCTTAAATTGATTGTTATGACTGACACTGAGTGCATGTCGACCGAATATTTAAATAAAATTGACTGAAAAGGAGCCAATTTCGGTTTCTATCAAATCCATTATCCATCAGATCCAGTTTGTTTTTTTACAAAACTACGTCTATACCCATTTTGAATAAGTTGTGATCTCATCCACTCAGTGTCCAATAATAACAAATCAAATTTTAAGTATTTTATTTTACATCTGTACAATGTATGACCACAGCCATGTTCATAAGTGAGAGTGCTTCTGTTGATTCCAGTGATAATAATGAACCAAGGTTCCGCTCCAGCACACTTTACAATGAAAGCTGCTCCTTCTCACACCTAACACTACAGCCAAACTTACACAGAGCTCCAATGGAGGACAACCTTTCATCTGCAGTTTTTGACATGCAGACCAATGGTGGTCAATCAAACGGGGGGGTTTGCTTGATAACAACGTACAAGCACTACAAACCGACAGAATCCTCCTATAACCTAGCATATGCAAACAAAAGTTATTGCCCTTTGGAGCTACCGGTCAGTAGACACTGGCACAGTCCCGTTGCAACCTGAGGCTTTAAGGCTCATCCATGCAACACAGCATGATGCCTTAAATGAATGAGCCATGTAGAAGACACCAAGCAACATCTTCCTTATAATCACCCAAGAATGTGAATGTTTCTTATGATGTTGTTTTCATGTGTTTCTTGAAGCCGGTGCCCAGGTCAGACTGGTGAATGGATATGATCAGTGCTCTGGCAGAGTAGAGATCTACAATGATGGCGAGTGGGGAACAGTGTGTGATGACTCCTGGGACCTAAACGATGCTGAGGTGGTGTGTAGACAGGTGGGCTGTGGCAGTGCTCAGGCTGCTCCAGGCAGTGCCCACTCTGGACAGGGCAGCGGGCCCATCTGGTTGGATGATGTGAGCTGTTCTGGAAGTGAATCGTCCCTGTCACAGTGCCAGCACCCTGGGTTTGGGATACATGACTGTGGTCATCATGAAGATGTTGCGGTGGTTTGCTCTGGTAGGAAATATTTTTGTATGTTTTCTTCATTGCCTTTATTTTATTGTTATGACTGACACTGAGTGCATGTCGACCTAAGATTTCAATAAAATTGAGTGAAAAGGAGCCCATAACGTTTCTATCAAATCTATTATCCATCAGATCCAGCTTGTTTTATTACAAAACTGCATCTATACCCATTTTTAATAAGATGCAATCTCACCCTCTCAATGTCCAATCACAAAAAATTGAATTATTAAGTATTTCAATCCACATCTCCCTTGTTCTTAAATAAATATAATAAAACAATGAGTTTTGCCAAAGAATCCATTGCTTGAGAATAATGCGTAACCATTAAATTAATTTGCTAATGTAAAGAAAAGTCTTGTCTTTCAAAAAAATATTTGCCACCAATTTTGGCATCCATATCTAATTTTGACATCATAATTTGTAATGGACAATGTACGACCACTGTTATGTTCATCAGTGAGAGCGCTTATGTTGATTCCAGAGAGTATAGTGAACCAAGGTTCCCCTCCGACACACTTTACATTGCCATCTGCTCCTTCTCACACCTAACACTACAGCTAAGCTGACACAGAGCTCCAATGGAGGACAACCTTTCATCTGCAGTTTTTGACATTCTGTCCAATGGTGGCCAATCAAATAGTGGGGTTTGCTTGATAACAACGAACATGGATTCCAAACCGACAGAATCATCCTATGACCTAGCATTTGCAAACAAAAGTTATTGCCCTTTGGAGCTACCAGCCAGTAGACACAGTCCAGATTCATCCTGAGGGTTTAAAGCTTATCTGTGTTACACAGCATGATGCCTTAAATGAATGAGCCATGTAGAATACAACAAGCAAAGTCTTCCTTAAAATCACCCACGAATGTGAAATTGTTTCATGACATTCTTTTCATGTTTTTCATGTAGCCGGTGCCCAGGTCAGACTGGTGAATGGAGATGATCAGTGCTCTGGCAGAGTAGAGATCTACAATGATGGCCAGTGGGGAACAGTGTGTGATGACTCCTGGGACCTAAACGATGCTGAGGTGGTGTGTAGACAGGTGGGCTGTGGCAGTGCTCAGGCTGCTCCAGGCAGTGCCCACTCTGGACAGGGCAGCGGGCCCATCTGGTTGGATGATGTGAGCTGTTCTGGAAGTGAATCCTCCCTGTCACAGTGCCAGCACCCTGGGTTTGGGTTACATGACTGTGGTCATCATGAAGATGTTGCTGTGATTTGCTCAGGTAGGAAATCTTCAAATATTTTTTCATAATTGCCTTAAATTGATTTTTATGAAGATTAACAAGGGAACATAGCCATTTGAAAAAACTAGTTAAAGTATCGTGTTCATTTAAAGTCAGTGTAGCATTGCATTTGGCATTTTTAAGCATTTGATTATTCCTTTTTCAGAAAAATTAGGTACCACAGAATTAATTTGCTCATGTAAAGGAAATTCTTTTTTTTTTTTAATATATACATTTTTAACATTGTTGGCTTGCATATATAAATTTGTCACATTCATTCAGAATGTACATTCTACAACGACATAAGAGAGAACACAACAGTTTGTTCCAGAGAGTATCGTGAAGCATGGTTCCCCTCCAACACACTTTACATTGCCAGCTGCTCCTTCTCACACCTAACACTACAGCCAAGCTTACACAGAGCACCAATAGAGGACTACCTTTCACTTGCAGTTTTTAACATACTGTCCAAAGGTGGCCAATGAAACAGTGGGGTTTGCTAGAGGAAAAACCAACATACAAAGAACTGTTATTGCCCGACAGAGCTACCAGCCACATTCAACAGTGGCACAGTACTGATCCAATCTGAGGCTGTGAGGTTCAGCAATGCCACACAACATGGTGCCTTTAATGAATGTGCCATGTCGAAGAGCCCACAGAGTCTTGAGTTGACCTGTGACCAGACTGCTCTGTTCTGGTGAAACAGTGTGGGGAAGTAGCTACAAGAAGTATTTTTGGCCAAATGCTGTCGTATGTTATCGGGTTTGGATTGATGTACTATATTCGCATTTGAAGTAAGAGGAACTGTAATATGTCATTTGCCAAATAGCATAGCCAAGTTATTGTGATTTAGGATTCCTGGAGTATTCATATTTGTCCTGTGGTTTTCTCTTGACATTTCCTGACGTAAGGATTTGTAATTTTGTATGCCTGACTATAGTATAGAAAATAAATAGTTATTTTGGAAACATGGATTAGATTGGATTTCCATTGAAAAAAGAAAGTAGCATGGGTGTGCCTCCTGTTTGGATATCTGGTGCTTTCACAGTGAAACACACACACAGGTAACGATCAGGTTTTACCTTTCAGGGGACATGGCAGGCTGAGTAAACTCCTAGGCATTCGCAGGTGAGTAGAGACACTTTCTTACACACCCACAACGCACAGAACAATGTTACAGTGTACTATTACTGATATTAGCCTGTCAGAGTAGTCAATCATCCCCGTAACATTAAATGTGGTGTGGCCATGGAACCGTATGTGTATTAGTAATACAGGGAGGCACAGCTCCATGACTGGAAGAATGGAGGTAATCTGCACTTGTCGCTGTGAATAAGCCTCATATGAATTTTTGGTTTGAGGTGAAAAGGCTGTATTCAGTGAGAAGTGGACTGGATTTTGACCTTGCAGAACCAGGCGATGTTCTGTTCTTACAGTGTTTTCCTTGCCTTACTCCTTATAGTGTCCTGTAGTTAAAATTTGCTAAATGTTCTTGGTTCTTGTTACTCAGTAAGTAAGCCAAAATAAATACAAATATATATGGTAGAAGTGGCTTTACTTAATCATAGGGATAATTCCTAATTCAGATAAAAAGCGCAGCCAAGTCTCACAATATTTTCTCACAATATTTTCTGCTTTTTCTCTGTCATTTCAGGAGCATCAAAAGTTCCCAGCTATGAAATGGATCTGTTTGTTCCTTCCAATTTACTATCCATTCACATATCTTCAGTGTGTTATTGTGATTGTAGTCAACATCCCCTGTTTAATCACAAGACAAGCATCACTGGGTGATACCATCAAATCATTACAAAATTATAATCCTACTACGCTGAGATTCCCTTGAAAAGCCTCTTATAGATTAGTTTGGACTCTCTCGTGCTTTGTGCCTGTGATTTATACATTCTTTTTACCTGTTTTATGAGCAAATAAAAAAATATTCATATTAATGACTTGTCATTGACTACTTCACATTTAGGGTAGTCTATACCAACATGTCTGACAAATGTTACAATCTTTTTCTCTGAAGAACTGTAAAAGACAATTATGTTGTAATTGTACAGGTATGTATGCTTTCGTTACTGCAAAGTTACAATCTTTTTCTCTGTGAAATTGTAAAAAAGAATATAATTTTTCTATTTCTTTTTGTGCGTGTGAATGAAACAATTCCATTGCTTGCAGGACCAACACTTGTATTTTTGTTATCTGAAAATCTAACCATTTTTTTTTTACCATACTGGAATCGGAACTGGAAACCATTAAGAATTGGAACCGATTAGCAGAATCGGAACCGGAATTGATGAAATCCAAACAATACCCAACCCGACGCACCTGTTATTTTATTAGAATGTGGATTGGAGGATGCGCAAATGACTGAACCAAGATAGGAGCAGTTGGAGATCCAAATATGGGGATCCAAATTAGCAATAGGCAATAAATGTAGGAGCATTCTCTTTAGATTTACAGAAAGTTAGCCTCATGTCTGCAAAACAACAAAATTAGCTTACAAGGAAATGGCAGAAGTTGGAACACAATCTGTGTTTTCATACAATATGCCGAACATTCGCAACATGTTTAATTATGAAAGATGTGTATCTGATTTCTAAGCCACTTATCAGCATTGTGGTTTGGACTGGTGCCTGCTTCCTGGCTACCTTAGATCACGAGTCATAGCCTATGAGGTGAGGGAAAAAAACATGCCAACTAAACAGCTTTCAAAATTGGATGGATTTTAAATTAATGTCACCTCTGTTTCGTACCCCAGTGAAACAGGAAGCCATCTGAAGCCACAAAACAGTTCCCAGTTAGATTTTAATTCACTTACAGCACATATATGCCAATATATATTTCCAATATTTTATCAATAATTATATAGTTGACTAATGTGACATCATTTTTGGAAATAATATTACTTAAATGTTACAATCTTTTTCTCTGAGGAATTGTAAAACAGAATATATTTTTTTGTGTGCGTGTGTAGATATTTTGGGTACAGCTGATAATTATCTGTTGTTGTTCTTACTTCATGTGTCTGTAACTTAAATTTTATGAAATAAAAGCAAAAAATGATTGAATTGTAAAAGCCATCTAGTTGATTGATTCTCACCCCATGACCAAAGCTAGCCAGGAACTAGACCCCTGTCCAAACTGCTATGCGGATATGCAACTTGAACACCAGATCCACAGCTTTCGTAAATTAACATATATTAAATGTTTGGATCGTTGTCAATTAATTTGTCAAATTCTGAAGTTTCCTTGTAACCCAGATCTGCTGTTTTTCCCAGAAATGATGGAGACATCTAGTATATTTAAAGATAATGCTCCAATCCCAACACCAGCCTTCAGAAATGAACATATGCTAAATATTTGGACCACTTTATGAGAGCAAATGAATGTACTTTTAAATTTACAAATTTACAAGTTTCCTTGTAGCCAGGATCTGCCGTTTTCCTGAAATGAGGCTGACTTGGTGAATGCTCCTGAATCTTTCCATTACATTACATTAAAGGCATTTCGCAGCTCATCCAGAGCGATGTACAATGAAGTTCATCTGGAAAATATTGACAAAAACAATTACACCCATGTTCAGTTCTTAGTACATCCTGCCAGAAATGAGTGAGACATCTTGTACATTTAAAGATAATGCTTCAATTCTATTTACAAGGAAATTAATTTGCTCTCATAAAGTGGTCCAAATATTTAGCATATGTTCATTTCTGAAGGCTGGTGTTCAGTTTCATATCCGCATAGCATTTTGGACAGGTGTCTGTTTCCTGATGTGAGAAGAAAGCATGACAGCGTTTACAGGATTGGATCACAGGAATGGTGGTTAATCAGCCTGCTGAAGTGAAGCAGGTGCAGAGGACATTTTAGGCCATTTTTGGTTTGAATTTAAGAGATTTGCAAGCCGAAGGATCTGCAGTGTCTTGAACGATTATTTCTGGAGGAATTGTCAAAATGTCCCCCCAATATTTTCACAAATGTCACAATTTGTCCTTGCAACAACAGATTGCACAGACAAGTGGGGTGTACATGCTGTTGTGTAAATAAGTATTTCTTTAAATTTTTTTATAGTACATTTAATACTACAGCTAAACTGCTTTGAAATATCTGGGATTGGCGCATTATCTTTAAATATACTAGATGTCTCCATCATTTCTGGGAAAAACAGCAGATCTGGGTTACAAGGAAACTTCAGAATTTGACAAATTAATTGACAACGATCCAAACATTTAATATATGTTAATTTACGAAAGCTGTGGATCTGGTGTTCAAGTTGCATATCCGCATAGCAGTTTGGACAGGGGTCTAGTTCCTGGCTAGCTTTGGTCATGGGGTGAGAATCAATCAACTAGATGGCTTTTACAATTCAATCATTTTTTGCTTTTATTTCATAAAATTTAAGTTACAGACACATGAAGTAAGAACAACAACAGATAATTATCAGCTGTACCCAAAATATCTACACACGCACACAAAAAAATATATTCTGTTTTACAATTCCTCAGAGAAAAAGATTGTAACATGTAAGTAATATTATTTCCAAAAATGATGTCACTTTAGTCAACTATATAATTATTGATAAAATATTGGAAATATATATTGGCATATATGTGCTGTAAGTGAATTAAAATCTAACTGGGAACTGTTTTGTGGCTTCAGATGGCTTCCTGTTTCACTGGGGTACGAAACAGAGGTGACAATAATTTAAAATCCATCCAATTTTGAAAGCTGTTTAGTTGGCATGTTTTTTTCCCTCACCTCATAGGCTATGACTCGTGATCTAAGGTAGCCAGGAAGCAGGCACCAGTCCAAACCACAATGCTGATAAGTGGCTTAGAAATCAGATACACATCTTTCATAATTAAACATGTTGCGAATGTTCGGCATATTGTATGAAAACACAGATTGTGTTCCAACTTCTGCCATTTCCTTGTAAGCTAATTTTGTTGTTTTGCAGACATGAGGCTAACTTTCTGTAAATCTAAAGAGAATGCTCCTACATTTATTGCCTATTGCTAATTTGGATCCCCATATTTGGATCTCCAACTGCTCCTATCTTGGTTCATGTCTGCAAAACAACAGAATTAGCTTACAAGGAAATGGCAGAAGTTCATACAATATTCCGAACATTCGCAACATGTTTAATCATGAAAGATGCGTATCTGATTTCTAAGCCGCTTGTCAGCATTGCGGTTTGGACTGGTGCCTGCTTCCTGGCTACCTTAGATCACGAGTCATAGCCTAGGAGGTGAGGGAAAAAAACATGCCAACTAAACAGCTTTCAAAATTGGATGGATTTTAAATTAATGTCACCTCTGTTTCGTACCCCAGTGAAACAGGAAGCCATCTGAAGCCACAAAACAGTTCCCAGTTAGATTTTAATTCACTTACAGCACATATATGCCAATATATATTTCCAATATTTTATCAATAATTATATAGTTGACTAATGTGACATCATTTTTGGAAATAATATTACTTAAATGTTACAATCTTTTTCTCTGAGGAATTGTAAAACAGAATATAATTTTTTCTGTGGGTGTGTAGATATTTTGGGTACAGCTGATAATTATCTGTTGTTGTTCTTACTTCATGTGTCTGTAACTTAAATTTTATTAAATAAAAGCAAAAAATGATTGAAGTGTAAAAGCCATCTAGTTGATTGATTCTCACCCCATGACCAAAGCTAGCCAGGAACTAGACCCCTGTCCAAACTGCTATGCAGATATGCAACTTGAACACCAGATCCACAGCTTTCGTAAATTAACATATATTAAATGTTTTGATCGTTGTCAATTAATTTGTCAAATTCTGAAGTTTCCTTGTAACCCAGATCTGCTGTTTTTCCCAGAAATGATGGAGACATCTAGTATATTTAAAGATAATGCGCCAATCCCAGATATTTCAAAGCAGTTTAGCTGTAGTATTAAATGTACTATAAAAAAATTTAAAGAAATACTTATTTACACAACAGCATGTACACCCCACTTGTCTGTGCAATCTGTTGTTGCAAGGACAAATTGTGACATTTGTAAAAATATTGGGGGGACATTTTGACAATTCCTCCAGAAATAATCGTTCAAGACACTGCAGATCCTTCGGCTTGCAAATCTCTTAAATTCAAACCAAAAATGGCCTAAAATGTCCTCTGCACCTGCTTCACTTCAGCAGGCTGATTAACCACCATTCCTGTGATCCAATCCTGTAAACGCTGTCATGCTTTCTTCTCACATCAGGAAACAGACACCTGTCCAAAATGCTATGCGGATATGAAACTGAACACCAGCCTTCAGAAATGAACATATGCTAAATATTTGGACCACTTTATGAGAGCAAATTAATTTCCTTGTAAATAGAATTGAAGCATTATCTTTAAATGTACAAGATGTCTCACTCATTTCTGGCAGGATGTACTAAGAACTGAACATGGGTGTAATTGTTTTTGTCAATATTTTCCAGATGAACTTCATTGTACATCGCTCTGGATGAGCTGCGAAATGCCTTTAATGTAATGTAATGGAAAGATTCAGGAGCATTCACCAAGTCAGCCTCATTTCAGGAAAACGGCAGATCCTGGCTACAAGGAAACTTGTAAATTTGTAAATTTAAAAGTACATTCATTTGCTCTCATAAAGTGGTCCAAATATTTAGCATATGTTCATTTCTGAAGGCTGGTGTTGGGATTGGAGCATTATCTTTAAATATACTAGATGTCTCCATCATTTCTGGGAAAAACAGCAGATCTGGGTTACAAGGAAACTTCAGAATTTGACAAATTAATTAACAACGATCCAAACATTTAATATATGTTAATTTACGAAAGCTGTGGATCTGGTGTTCAAGTTGCATATCCGCATAGCAGTTTGGACAGGGGTCTAGTTCCTGGCTAGCTTTGGTCATGGGGTGAGAATCAATCAACTAGATGGCTTTTACAATTCAATCATTTTTTGCTTTTATTTCATAAAATTTAAGTTACAGACACATGAAGTAAGAACAACAACAGATAATTATCAGCTGTACCCAAAATATCTACACACGCACACAAAAAAATATATTCTGTTTTACAATTCCTCAGAGAAAAAGATTGTAACATTTAAGTAATATTATTTCCAAAAATGATGTCACATTAGTCAACTATATAATTATTGATAAAATATTGGAAATATATATTGGCATATATGTGCTGTAAGTGAATTAAAATCTAACTGGGAACTGTTTTGTGGCTTCAGATGGCTTCCTGTTTCACTGGGGTACGAAACAGAGGTGACATTAATTTAAAATCCATCCAATTTTGAAAGCTGTTTAGTTGGCATGTTTTTTTCCCTCACCTCATAGGCTATGACTCGTGATCTAAGGTAGCCAGGAAGCAGGCACCAGTCCAAACCACAATGCTGATAAGTGGCTTAGAAATCAGATACACATCTTTCATAATTAAACATGTTGCGAATGTTCGGCATATTGTATGAAAACACAGATTGTGTTCCAACTTCTGCCATTTCCTTGTAAGCTAATTTTGTTGTTTTGCAGACATGAGGCTAACTTTCTGTAAATCTAAAGAGAATGCTCCTACATTTATTGCCTATTGCTAATTTGGATCCCCATATTTGGATCTCCAACTGCTCCTATCTTGGTTCATGTCTGCAAAACAACAGAATTAGCTTACAAGGAAATGGCAGAAGTTCATACAATATTCCGAACATTCGCAACATGTTTAATTATGAAAGATGCGTATCTGATTTCTAAGCCGCTTGTCAGCATTGCGGTTTGGACTGGTGCCTGCTTCCTGGCTACCTTAGATCACGAGTCATAGCCTAGGAGGTGAGGGAAAAAAACATGCCAACTAAACAGCTTTCAAAATTGGATGGATTTTAAATTATTGTCACCTCTGTTTCGTACCCCAGTGAAACAGGAAGCCATCTGAAGCCACAAAACAGTTCCCAGTAAGATTTAAATTCACTTACAGCACATATATGCCAATATATATTTCCAATATTTTATCAATAATTATATAGTTGACTAATGTGACATCATTTTTGGAAATAATATTACTTAAATGTTACAATCTTTTTCTCTGAGGAATTGTAAAACAGAATATAATTTTTTCTGTGGGTGTGTAGATATTTTGGGTACAGCTGATAATTATCTGTTGTTGTTCTTACTTCATGTGTCTGTAACTTAAATTTTATGAAATAAAAGCAAAAAATGATTGAATTGTAAAAGCCATCTAGTTGATTGATTCTCACCCCATGACCAAAGCTAGCCAGGAACTAGACCCCTGTCCAAACTGCTATGCGGATATGCAACTTGAACACCAGATCCACAGCTTTCGTAAATTAACATATATTAAATGTTTGGATCGTTGTCAATTAATTTGTCAAATTCTGAAGTTTCCTTGTAACCCAGATCTGCTGTTTTTCCCAGAAATGATGGAGACATCTAGTATATTTAAAGATAATGCTCCAATCCCAACACCAGCCTTCAGAAATGAACATATGCTAAATATTTGGACCACTTTATGAGAGCAAATGAATGTACTTTTAAATTTACAAATTTACAAGTTTCCTTGTAGCCAGGATCTGCCGTTTTCCTGAAATGAGGCTGACTTGGTGAATGCTCCTGAATCTTTCCATTACATTACATTAAAGGCATTTAGCAGCTCATCCAGAGCGATGTACAATGAAGTTCATCTGGAAAATATTGACAAAAACAATTACACCCATGTTCAGTTCTTAGTACATCCTGCCAGAAATGAGTGAGACATCTTGTACATTTAAAGATAATGCTTCAATTCTATTTACAAGGAAATTAATTTGCTCTCATAAAGTGGTCCAAATATTTAGCATATGTTCATTTCTGAAGGCTGGTGTTCAGTTTCATATCCGCATAGCATTTTGGACAGGTGTCTGTTTCCTGATGTGAGAAGAAAGCATGACAGCGTTTACAGGATTGGATCACAGGAATGGTGGTTAATCAGCCTGCTGAAGTGAAGCAGGTGCAGAGGACATTTTAGGCCATTTTTGGTTTGAATTTAAGAGATTTGCAAGCCGAAGGATCTGCAGTGTCTTGAACGATTATTTCTGGAGGAATTGTCAAAATGTCCCCCCAATATTTTTACAAATGTCACAATTTGTCCTTGCAACAACAGATTGCACAGACAAGTGGGGTGTACATGCTGTTGTGTAAATAAGTATTTCTTTAAATTTTTTTATAGTACATTTAATACTACAGCTAAACTGCTTTGAAATATCTGGGATTGGCGCATTATCTTTAAATATACTAGATGTCTCCATCATTTCTGGGAAAAACAGCAGATCTGGGTTACAAGGAAACTTCAGAATTTGACAAATTAATTGACAACGATCCAAACATTTAATATATGTTAATTTACGAAAGCTGTGGATCTGGTGTTCAAGTTGCATATCCGCATAGCAGTTTGGACAGGGGTCTAGTTCCTGGCTAGCTTTGGTCATGGGGTGAGAATCAATCAACTAGATGGCTTTTACACTTCAATCATTTTTTGCTTTTATTTAATAAAATTTAAGTTACAGACACATGAAGTAAGAACAACAACAGATAATTATCAGCTGTACCCAAAATATCTACACACCCACAGAAAAAATTATATTCTGTTTTACAATTCCTCAGAGAAAAAGATTGTAACATTTAAGTATTATTATTTCCAAAAATGATGTCACATTAGTCAACTATATAATTATTTATAAAATATTGGAAATATATATTGGCATATATGTGCTGTAAGTGAATTAAAATCTAACTGGGAACTGTTTTGTGGCTTCAGATGGCTTCCTGTTTCACTGGGGTACAAAACAGAGGTGACAATAATTTAAAATCCATCCAATTTTGAAAGCTGTTTAGTTGGCATGTTTTTTTCCCTCACCTCCTAGGCTATGACTCGTGATCTAAGGTAGCCAGGAAGCAGGCACCAGTCCAAACCGCAATGCTGACAAGCGGCTTAGAAATCAGATACACATCTTTCATAATTAAACATGTTGCGAATGTTCGGAATATTGTATGAACTTCTGCCATTTCCTTGTAAGCTAATTCTGTTGTTTTGCAGACATGAGGCTGACTTTTTTTCAATCTAAAGAGAATGATGCTCCTACATTTATCGTCTATTGTTAATTTGGATGCCCATATTTGGATCTCCAACTGCTCCTATCTTGGTTCAGTCATTTGCCCATCCTGCAATCCACTCCAGTATATTTTCAAAAGGTCAACGGCCAATGCTACAGATTGCTGGTTCTCCCCATTCAGTGACATAGTGGTTATTCTAATAAAATAAGGCATTTCTCACATGTGCGTTGGGTTGGGTATCGTTTGGATTTCATAAATTCCGGTTCCGATTCTGCTAATCGGTTCCAATTCTTAATGGTTTCCAGTTCCGATTCCAGTACGGTTCAAAAAATGGTTCGATTTTCAGATAACAAAAAAATACAAGTGTTGACCCTGCAAGCAATGGAATTGTTTCATTAAAATAACAAAGCTCAAAATATTATTACCTAATGTTCAGAAAGTAAATAAATACAATCACAAAAAATAAACTCAAGATTTCCACAAAGGGAACGCGAAGTTCACAAAGTAAAACAAAAAAACTAGGTGGCTATAAAAACATAAAGTAAACAGAACTGTGGACAGAAACGGGAGAGATGAAAGAAGATCTATCGCTTGTCACAGTGATCCAGCTATGTTGATGGACAAGCTTGAAAATTGAGTCTAGCTGTGCATGAGCTCGTCAACCGGCTGTGAAAATCCAGCTCAACTTTCAAGCTGGTAAAGCTGGTTCTTCTGGGTATGTGCTGGTCAATACCACAGAGAACACAAATCTGTTTGTTGCATTTTAAATATGACACTATTATGTTCATATTTATTATTTGTACATTTCAATATTCTGTTAATAACTCTTGTTAAATTGGGAAACCGCTCTTGTTAATGGTCTTTTTTGGCAATAGTACTTTCTGGCCTTCAGATGGACATAGCTAGCACAACACCAGACATGTATGATATATAGGCCTATGTATTTACATATTCGAGGTGCAATATTAATTTGCAGTCAGGAAGTCAAAGCCGTTTATTTGAAACATGCATGGCTTAAAATACTTGTTTAGGAACCGATAAGCAGAACAGAATTTTTTTTTTCTTTTCAGTTCCCAGCTTCATGGAATTTAGAACGGATTCTCGGTTCCCAACCCTACATGTGCATTGCGGCTGGTGAACATGATCATAATAATAATGTCGGCAGCAACATTTCTCTTAGGGTAGGTTTGCTGCAACTCGAATTCACACTTTCAGAGTAACTGAAACTGAATCCAAAACTGTGGTTTGCTTCTTCACAGCATTGGGCAGGAGGTCTGGCAGTTGCTTAGTGGTGGTCACATCAAACTCCCAACAACTTGCATCTTGCTGCACTCAACTGTACATTTTATATAGTGGGACTGTTCAAAATCCATTAAAAATACAAAATAAAAAACAGCCACTGATGTGGAGAAAGTCAAACATTCCGGGCCATGCAGAATCTTGGGGCTTTAGACTTGGATTTCTGTCATTTTAAAATAATCCTCCTTCTGAAAATGATTTATGTTGTTCTTATAAATATTTTTGCATTTGACCTCGTGATCTGCATCGGAGGCAAAACATTCAAAAGAGGAGGAGTCATAGTTTAAATGCCACACTGATGGAATCACAGCCAGAGGGGCTATAAATACCTGTGCTGAGTAGAGGAGACTGACATACTACCTTGTTGAGTGATTGGTAAGTGCATAGGCCTAAGAATAATTTATTTTGACCAAATTATTCCAAAAACATTATTTCTGTAAAATAAATACATAAAATAATTTAATCAATGACAAACTTTGTTTTTGCCTCTGATTTTCCCCACTAGGTTTTGCATGGTCACTGGAGACTGGAGAAGTGAAGAAGGATGATGATCTCAGGAGCCCTGTTACTCCTCCTGATATCCAGCGTCTCAGCTAATCTCGCAGGTAAAGCATCGTGTCTCTTAGCTTTCATTAGCGTTTCACTGCTCTCAATTCCAGCTGAATATAGCGATTTACAGCTGCACATGTGTCATAGAGAACACAACTCCAGTGCAGGTATGACTTCTTTCAGCTGACACTGTTTTTGCAATCGGCAATTTATTTAATTAAGGGCTGCATAAATGACAATGAAAGAAATATAAATAAAGAAATAGCCTGATTGAAAACAATGCTGCTATACATTTAATAAAATAAAAAGAACTTAGGACAGAAACAATAATGCATCAAAGAAGATCTCTCACTTGTGACAGGGCTCCAACTATACTAGCTGGACCAGCTTGAAAATTTAATCTAGCTGGTCAGCTAGCGCTGGTAGCTGGTTTGAGCGGTTACCAAAAATAGCTTGAGCTCATCAAACCATGTTGAGCTAGGAGCTGGTCTGAACTGGTCAACCAGCTAAAACGTGTTGAGCTAGGAGCTGGTCTAACTGGTCAACCAGCTACCAGCCGTTTCAAAACCTAGCTTGAGCTGGTTAACCCATGTTGGGTATGGAGTGAGTCTGAACTGGTCAACCAGCTACCAGCCGTTTCAAAACCTAGCTTGAGCTGGTTAACCCATGTTGGGTATGGAGTGAGTCTGAACTGGTCAACCAGCTACCAGCCGTTTCAAAACCTAGCTTGACCTGATCAAACCATGTTGGGTATGGAGTGAGTCTGAACTGGTCAACCAGCTACCAGCTGTTTCAAAACTTAGCTTGTGCTCTTTCTTTTCAGCAGGGATGAGAGAAATAGGCTATGAACATGAGAATGTGCTATGAGTGCAAACAGTCAGCAGAAGGCTCCTTTTAAGCCTGTTACATACTCTATGCAAGAAACATTTTTCATGTCCTTCCACATTATGTAACGAGATGCAAGTGTGTGCTGCAATCCCATGCATTTCTGTTAGAGGCGCTGAATGTAAATAGGATGTAAAAACCCTGCTGTAAAATCCACCTATGCCAGCTTGACCATCTTGACCACTGAGCTGGTCAAGTTGGTCATAGTCTGGTTCAGCTGGGTATAAGCTGGTCAATGCCACAGAGAATACCGATTCAAATCTGTTTGTTGCATTACACGCAGTTGTCTTTATGTATCGCCATCATTTAGTACATGTAGCAATGCTTAAGAAATTCCAGAAATTGACCAACTCAATGCCTAGTGAGGATATTTGGAGTATGCTTATTGGGGAACAAAAAGACGGTCTTAACATAGGAGCATGTTACCGACCACCAACCACAGACAGTAGTGTGAATACAATGCTCTTTAAAAATATAAAACAAGCTTGTCATAGAGGTGAGACTAGTATCATGGGAGACTTCAATTACCCAAATATTAACTGGAATTTGGCGACCAGACAGGGAAAAAGTCAGGAAAAATAATTAAATGTGTAAGATTTATGAAAACGACAGTAGGGGAGACCGGAGATGGTTGTGACACTTTTTACTGACTCACTCAATGTCAGCATATCATATAAGACTCATTTCAACACTAGTGCAACCCTTTAAGTCTTAGGTAATAGTATGCATACCCTTATCGTCTTGCATTAGACAGTTTTATCAGCAGCCTTTTGTAGCAAAATTTCCAACGAGGTAAAGTTCTGCTTAAATAAAAAGCACAGCTCTTTGGTGGACGTGCCAGATAGCATTCCAAATGTTTAGGGATAGACATTTGTTTTAGGCTATACATTTCACATGAACAATTACGTGACAATGAACCCCAAAGTAAATGGTACAACCATCCCCAATAGAATAGAATTGTAGCTTGTGACCACATGTTGTAAAATGTTTGATAACTGTTTGAAGATTAATAGCATAGAAGTATAGAAGAAAGACATCAATTGACATTTTTAAATTTTTGATTATGGCTTATTCATGAAATTACTTTGGGTGAACTCTGACCCCAAAACTGAACATAATGACACCATATCATGCGTCATATGTTCACCTGAAAATCAGCGCCAAAAACAAAAGCTTAGTTCTGACCCAAAGAGTAGTAGAGAAGAGACAGGGTTCGGTGCTGGGTCCTCATTTATATAAATGACCTTGACAAAGACATTGAAAGGAGTTTTGTTAAATGTGCAGATGATACAAAACTAGGAGGTTTACTTCACAGTTTGGAATCTACTAAAGTAATCCAGGAAGATTTAAAAAGAAGCCTGAAGTGGGCGGGAACCTGACAAATAAAATTGAATGAAACTAAATGTAAAGTTCTACGTTTTGGGTGGTACAAAACTGGAAGGTGCTCAAATTGGCCAAAAGGATGCTAGGACGTAGCCAAGAGTATTGAGTATCAATCTAAGGAAGTTATACTCACCTTTACAATAAAATGCAATACCCTTGTTGGAACTCACTTAGGCCTCTGGGGTCTGAGGGCAATATAAGGTGAACAGTGCCATGCTCAGACTTTTGTATAATTTAATCAACTTTATATCCAGTGATTCCAAAGTGTTTCATATCTTTGTTTTCAGCACAAACTCAGCTACAGTAATATGGCAACAGTAAGTAGGTCAGAATCATATGTTGGTTATTAATTGCTCTGGAATCACACAAATTGTAAACAGTAGTTTTGACCACATACAGGAATGCTGTAAATACACGCACTAACCAATTGAATCACAATTTTTGGAACACTGAAATTTGTTCATCTAGGTATTGGGTATCAAAAGATGACAAAATATTCTAGCAAATCCAATTATAAATATCAAATAAATTCCAAAAACTTTGTGTTATTAATACTATTTTTCAGCACCAGTTGACAATGGGAGGGCTTATAGCATTTCTTCAATGAATATTTATGTGCTATGCAGTCCTGCCAGGTATGTAGGCTTTTCACACCTGGCCTACCTCTAAGACGAAGCCTTTCCACAAAGCAATATTCAGTGAGCCATTTAGAAGACAGAAACAAATACATTTTTTGATTCAAGAATTTATTTAAATCACAACACAAACTACATACAATGAAGATGCCATTCACAAACAGATTCCTTGGGTACCTTCTGGGAGTTCATTCTCAGATAGTGGTGTACTTGGTGTTTCTTCTACATCTTCATCTCTGAAAATAAAAAATAAAGAAAATGTTTGGAAACGTGAAATAGTTACATAATATAGCCTACAAACAAAGATGCCTCTTTACCAACTAGCCTACGTCAAAGACAAAAACGCAAAGGTATTATTTTGAGATGTGATGGTTAGAATCGTTCATAAATTCAGAACAGAGTGGGAACTTGCAAACACATTACTGAATATTCAGACGAACACAGAGAGAAGTTGCAATACAGCTCAAATACACTTGCTCTTGGAGTTGGTCTGTTTAGCCAAGTATTTTTTTTTTCTGCTATTTCCCCAAACATAGATACAGTATGCTAATATCGATTGTGCGCAGTTTTATAATCCTGGCTACACCACTGCACATCATGTATTATTTTGAGATGCAATGGTTAGAGTATGGGAATTTACAAACATGCATATTACTGAAAAAATCAGATTATCAAATAGGCCCTAGTGTTTATCGTTGTTGCACAGGTAGCAGTTCAAATTGTACTCCTCTCTCTTGGGTCTTTCAGCGCACTTATCCCCGGTTATGGGTATGCAATTTGCACTTTGTTGCACGTTGCTGTGGATATGAGCGTCTGCCAAATGCCATTAATGTAATGTAATGTGTTAGCTTCAGTGTTGGTTTGTGCCTTTTTCATCTCCGCTCTCCCACCAAGCATACAAAACCTGAAGTCATTACATTACATTACATTACATTACATTACATTATTGGCATTTGGCAGACGCTCTCATCCAGAGCAACATACAGTTGATCAGACTAAGCAGGAGACAATCTTCCCCTGGAGCAATGCAGGGTTAAGGGCCTTGCTCAAGGGCCCAACGGCTGTGCTGATCTTATTGTGGCTACTCCGGGATTAGAACCACTGACCTTGTGTGTCCCAGTCATTTATCTTAACCACTATGCTACAGGCTGCCCAGTAGTCCAGTTCATTCTTGCCATTTTCCGTAATGAAACGAGTTCTGTGATGCAAAATGTTTACCTCAAAAGAAGTGAATAGCCTACACTTCTGCATGTCATCCATCCATCCATTATCTGAACCCGCTTATCCTGATCAGGGTCGCAGGGGGGCTGGAGCCTATCCCAGCATACATTGGGCGAAAGGCAGGAATACACCCTGGACAGGTCGCCAGTCCATCGCAGGGCACACACACCATTCATTCACACACTCATGCCTACGGGCAATTTAGACTCTCCAATCAGCCTA
Source organism: Conger conger (assembly GCF_963514075.1). Classification (NCBI taxonomy): domain Eukaryota; kingdom Metazoa; phylum Chordata; class Actinopteri; order Anguilliformes; family Congridae; genus Conger; species Conger conger. Next base: position 78,925,782 of record NC_083761.1, read on the forward strand.
ACCTGCATGTCTTTGGACTGTGGGAGGAAACCGGAGTACCCGGAGGAAACCCACGCAGACACGGGGAGAACATGCAAACTCCGCACAGAGAGGCCCCGGCCGACGGGGATTCGAACCCAGGACCTCCTTGCTGTGAGGCGGCAGTGCTACCCACTGCACCATCCGTGCCGCCTCTTCTGCATGTCATCTAATTTAAAAAGTTTTAAAACAATTTATAAAAAGTATGGTTATGCCATTGCCTTTTTCACAAGGGTTCAGCCAACAGAACACATAATAGTTTCTAATTCTAAAAATGAGCTAACTTAGAGAAACGTTGACAGAATGTCTATTGTTTACTTAGAATTTCTCTTGTGGTCCGTTTCATTGTTGCATACGTCTGCAAACATACAAATTCTATTATCTATCAGGCCCGTAGAACAAGCGACCCAGATGGTGTAGATTTTATAATAGTCTTTACTATAAATAGGCAGGTCAGACAGGCGAAGGCCAAGAGCCAGCAAACAGATTCAGGAGGGATAAGGCAGTAATACAGAGTCCAGGCAATGGGTCAAAACTCCAGCAAACAGTTATAACACGGATAATCCAAATCGTAGTCGTGGCCACAGGCAAAGGGTCATAAACAAGTGGGCAAATCAGACAAACAGAACCCAGAAGCAGAAGTCGAAAAACTAAAACAGGTCGATAAACTATGGATCAATATTATACAGAAGGAATAAGCTAAACACGGAAGTAGAAAACAAAACCGGTTGTAAGGGGAATCAATCAGGAATAAACGCTGGAGAGTATGGTTTTGACACATAACAATCTGGCGATGAGACATACAAACTGAGGGAAGACAGGTAAAAAGGGGGAAAACAGCAATCAGGGGTGGGAAACAATCAGGAAGTGAGAAACGCAGGTGAAACGAATAACAATGAATGAACAAACTGACAGGGTGACTACGGTGTGCACAGAGGGCAATGAAACACGGAAACGCGACGCATTTAGAATACAACAGTGAAAAAAACAAAACCTGACATTTTCTACGTTTTCAATCGACACTGTTGAACACTATGAGCTCAAGGGCGACCTTCTGTCACCAGTAACCGTAATACAATTGTTAAGAATAGGCGTTCTCCCCATCCGTGCGCAATCAACCAACTTATGTCCTGCAAAGAACGTTATTGAAGTGACAACATACATTTTAGCTAATAACATCATGTTTCGAATGGTGTATAGTTTGTTAGGCTTGCATAAAACAACACAGATTTCTTTTTTGCCTGCATGACGAAACCATAGCATTTTCAATATGCACGTGTAGCTTCGGCAAAAACAGTTGTTGAGATTTTATGCCAAAAAAGGTTGATGTTTTACAACAAAAAATCCAAATGAAAAACCGTTGGAAATGGAAAATTCTACGACGTACATCAATCACCTTGTAACAAGAATTGCAAATTGCCCAGAACTTGCAAGCAAGTACGGACGCAGAGCTACCCCGCCTCCACGTGAATCAGAAACTATCCGAAGCGGGTGTTGATTTGTGAGAGATTTCTGTCCGTAAGCAGACCGAAAAAATGGAAACTTGTGGACCGGGGAAAGCAGAGGAGCGCTTCTCCAAATAATAAAATGAGTAGACCAACGCGACGTGATCCCACTAATGTTGGACAGTTGTTCAGTGCTTGCACAATGAGAACGTACAAATAAACAAAAATGCATAAACTGTTGTTTTCTCACTCACGGTAGCTTGCAAGCTAACCAGCGAGCGAGTTTGGCGCAACAACGTGAGTTTACTAACGTTAAATCGCAACCGCCTGGCAGAACAATTTTCTTGTAAATTATTCTTGTAATGAAATTGTTAACAAAAAAACAGTTTTAATTGGATTGTGTCTATAATAATTATATCATTATGTTTGGAAACCGTTTTATAAAAGCAATAACTCCAGGGTGTGCTAAATAGACATTTTATCGCAGCTACGGGGGTAACACCCCTTATCTGTGTCTGTATACCACTGCCTGTCGTGTGTTTTTACTTAAATATGTCACATCAGCAGGCATGTTATAATTTATTTATTAATTTTGCATTTTCAGTCACTGACTGTAATGCGTGCAGCATGAATGCTACATGTCTGAGCTCTCAGGAGGACGGAAACATGAACCCGACATGCAGCTGCAAGGATGGCTTTGAGGGAGATGGCCTTTCCTGCCACAACCCCATAGCCTGTGCCAGTGGAGGCTGCTGCTCCTCTGGCTACCGCTGGTCCTCAGACGGCTGCGTGGACATCGACGAGTGTGCTGTTGAGGAAAAGTGCTTCTCCAATCTGACCTGTGAGAATACGCCCGGGTCTTTCGACTGCCGGAATTCAAGCACGATGCCCCCTGCAGACTCCGCGCCCCCAGCAGCCCACCACATCACGAAACGCAGCGTCAACCCAAACTCCGTAGTGTTCCGGTGCGGGGCTGTGATGTGCGCTGCGGGTCAGGATTGTTACGCTGTTAATGGAGTCACGCAGTGCCGGGACCCGTGCACTTCCAACTCTCGCCTGAATGATCCGTGGCGTTCCACCAACAACACCAGTCAAAACCCTGTGAGGTGTGATAACGCTGTTAACTGGCAAGGCTGGTACCGTCTGTTCCTAGGGGCGGCTAGTGTGCAAATGCCAGAGAAGTGTGTTCCAATGCGCAGATGTGGGACCCACGCCCCACTCTGGCTCCCAGACGGCCACCCAGAACCATCGCATGGAATCGTCTTGAGCCGCGTCTGTGGGCACTGGACTTCAGGTTGTTGTACTTTTAAATCTAATCCCATCCACATCAAGGCCTGTCCTGGAAATTACTTTGTCTACAAGTTTGTCGACCCATCTGTCTGTCATTTGGCCTATTGTGCAGGTATGTTACGTCCTTATCGCTCATGTTAGATGGATGAGTTTTTGTTGAAAATGTCTGCCGTTGCGCAGGAACGTAGTTGGTGGCGAACTGTGCTTCTTGCCAGAACATTTCAGCTTCAAACCATAGGTGGACAACAAGTTTATTGTACATTTGGACACAGTAATTCAGTACTTCCATAGCCCGTATTTTCCTTAGGTGACACTGTGGGACGGTGCTGCCTAGTGATATGCCATGGAGTGCCAGGAGTGTGCAGGTTTTTATTACCACCAACAACACTTGCTTGTTTCGGCCATTACTTCACCGCTCTGTGGGCGACATTGGCTCAGGTGGTAAGAGTCGTCTTGCAGTTGGAGGGTTCGATCCCGCCCTGGGTATGTCGAAGTCTCCCTGAGCAAGACATCTAACCCCCAGATGCTCTTGATAAGCTGGTTGGTGGCTGGCGGCCAATCGCAGTTGGTGTGTGAGTGTGTGTGGATGAATGGGTGAATGAGAAGCATCAATTGTACAGCGCTTTGGATAACGGCGCTATGCAAATGCCAACCATTTACCATTACTCTCTGGTGTGTTAAGTAGTGATTGGTTGGAATGGAAACCTGCACTCTTGGCAGTCCATGGCACATCATTAGACAGCACTGGCTTAGGATAATGGGTGGGGAACTGGGCTTGCAGCTCAATGGTTGTTTCTTCCATTCCCAGGCAGGGTACAACTCTTGTACCTCTGAGTAAAGTAAAGCAGAATTAACTAGTTAAGATCTAGCATGTGTGTTAAAATAAAGAATAAGCTGTATAAGCCTGTCTGGATAAGAAAATTTACTAAACACCTAAAAATGTAAACTGCCCTTTTTTAGACGTCGACACCGCAATGTGCGGGTCCTGCAGACCAGATGAGTCCTGTGTGAGTGAGGACAAAGTCAACTGGCGGTGTGAGAGACAAGGTGGAGGTAGGTAAAAGGGCTCAGAGCGTCTCAATCCATCTCATTGTTAAAAAATGACATCTCTTCTCATACATTTCTCATTTACATTTCTTGCTTGTCTGTCAGAGGTTTTTTGAGATGCCTGAGAGTTGTGTAAAGAAAAAGACACTTGCATTATTTCAGAAGAAAATTACAGAACAATAGCCTACTGCTTCTCAAAATAAGTTTTTACTCATTTTAGAGGTTTGTCTATTTTCATTCATATTTATCATAATTATCATTAAGATATTGAGATATAATATCTTATCAAGGCACAAAAAACAGCTATCAATCTGCTGCATCTAGAATGGGTGGAATGAATAGCTTGATGTGGACCAAGAATCCTCATGCCCTAAAAATCATCTATTTTCTCGCTCAGAGTTGGGATCCCCAGACCTGGTGTGTGGGAGGAGCTCCATGCAGGTGGGGTTAGACAGCTCTGTCCTGGCAGGCAAAGGTCTGAATGCATCATCCGCACACCTGGCCGACTTCCGCTGCACGGCACTCAACGAGAGAAAAGGCGTGGTGTGGTTTCGGATTGAACGCAAGGGGGGGAGCTGTGGTACCCAGCTGACGGTAAGGGCTCACTCCTTTAGGGGAGTTCTCAGAGCAGAAAGTCAAAAACCTGTGTGTCCTTCTTTTTTTGTTTCCTATTTTTAATCATTATTATGACAAAGGATGCACAACGTGTATCTTTAAGTTACTATGGCGCTACCTTCCTCCTACTGCATGAATGAGAAAATCTCACTAATCTACGATACAGATGGGACCCCGTATAACCCCGTATATATAAATTATTCCAAAAAAAACGCTGGGTGAGACGGCGATCTCGAAATTGGCAGTCAGCCACACTTGTCCGAATTATGTCAACTATGTCTCCTCTCTTTTTACAGACAAATGACACCCACGCCACTTATTCCAACACTTTATTTGTCTACCCTGTTGCCAATGGAAGTGAAACCTTTTCCATTCCGGAGAGAATTCCACTCTCCTGTGTGTATCCTCTGGACACTGAAATCAGCCTGGATGTGGCCATCAGACCCCAACTGTGAGTAATAATAATAATAATAATAATAATAAACAAACACATGAGGATGTATAGAAAGAGTGGATTAAAGATAGTGGTTAAAGGGTAAAGGACTGAAGTCATTTTAAAAATCTTATGTAAATTACAACTTGGAACAGAACATGGGACAGCCTGTAGCATAGTGGATAAAGTGCATGACTGGGACACGGAAAGGTTGGTGTTTCAAGCCCCGGTGTAGCCAGGCCCTTGAGGAAGACCCTTAACCTCGCATTGCCCCAGGGGCTACTTTCCCCTGTCCAGCCTAATCAACTGGAAATCGCTTTGTATTAAAAAAACATCAGCTAAATAACAAATTATATGATATAATTATAAAATAGGACATAAACTGTGATGGGATAAAAGCATCTGAACTTAGTCGAGTGAAATCTAAGACAGCTGGGTGAACAAACCCTACACATGGCAATCACGGATTACAGGTATCACAACGCTGGTTACAATCTGGTTGCTATCGGTGTGTTCACATCAATGGGCAGTATTTGTAGCAATGAGCCAATCACACAGTCACAGAGAGAGCCAGGGTTTACCATAGGCCAAGGCAAGCATTTGCGAATTCATAAGCGCACCTTGAGGGATGAAAGGGGTATTATTGAAAATTTTTAAATTTAATTTTGTCAGATCCTTTAGCCTACGCATGAGTGAGGTTTTCTCACAAGAAATCCTAACTTAAGGAGCAGGCGACAGTATTTTTACACATAAGGTTGCTTACTCATGAACCTTCCAAACTAATCTTAAGAGAATCCTGTCTGTATAGTTTCATCGAAAGATACCTTAACATGTAAAGGTTGCTGGCTAGCCCACTGACTGTAGCCTGTAGCTACGAGGCAAATAGATCCGTAACCTCAAAATGTTTTATTGAAATATGTTGTAATCAATATTGTGCTCTTAAGATGCATGTGTTGTGTTTTCCTTGAGTGACACTAGTAATGTACAGCAGAAGGCTGTGTTGCCTTTGCTGTACTCATTTCAGTGTTCAGGAGTAGTCTACTGTGTGCCATGTATGTGGGAGCTCTCAAGCTCTATGCCACATCATAATGCTAGTTTAACTTTGGCATTTTTTTAATCCACTTTTAATCTCTACAGATGAACCATTTTTGTGAGCACCATTGGGAAATGTGTCTAGTTCAGCAGGTCTGTGTCCAGTTTGCCTTATTCTATGGTATTCATTAGGTCTCTGGATGGGGCAGTGGTGCGGGCAGGCTCCAGGCCCAATGCGGTCATATCTCTCTACCGCAACGCCGACTACACAGACCCCTACTCTGCGGGCGCGGTCGTCCTGCCCCTGGGCTCCGCCCTGTATGTGGGCGTGTCTGCAGAGGAGGCAGCTGCAGACAGGTTTGCTGTCATTCTGGAGAGCTGCTACGCCACGCCCACGGCTGACTCGGATGGCCCCTCGCGCTTCTCCCTGATACAGAACAGGTCAGTACCTGCTCCCTGATCCAGAACAGGTCAGTACCTGCTCTCTGATCCAGAACAGGTCAGTACCTGCTCCCTGATCCAGAACAGGTCAGTACCTGCTCTCTGATCCGGAACAGGTCAGTACCTGCTCCCTGATCCAGAACAGGTCAGTACCTGCTCTCTGATCCGGAACAGGTCAGTACCTGCTCTCTGATACAGGTCAGTACCTGCTCCCTGATCCAGAACCGGTCAGTACCTGCTCTGTGACACAGAACTGGTCAGTACCTGCTCCCTGATCTGGAACAGGTCAATACCTGCTCATTATCAACAGGTTAGCAGTGTTGGGGTCAGGGTGTCAATCTGCGGTATGTGGCATATCAAGGCATGGGGGCGCCAAGCCCCAAGAGGGCCCCAAAATCACCAGGGAATGTGTTCTATTATAGCATTAGCTATATTATATAAAATAATAGTAAAATTAAAATTCCCTAAATTATAGTATAGCCTAATAGAGTGTTACAGAAATTTCCTACATTCCAATTTCCTTTTAAAGTCTACCTGAAATTTTTTTTTTTTTTTTTTTAATACTGAATGAATCTAGAATCAGTTTTCACAAATTTGGTAGTTGCATTAAAAGTGTTCCATTCCTTACCATGCTAGATCAAGTACAAATCTTTCACACGTAAAGAATGATCTGCTGTCTTCCACGGAAGACACTATTTGATACACTATTAAGGATAACAGTGTATCAAACTGTCTTTTCATGAACACAATATACTGGCTGACTGGTGTGCCCTTTACATAAACACAAACATTCAGCATTGTTGTATAGGTAATTAATCCCAGGGAATAAACTGTATGGCTGAATATAGGCTACATTTAGCTATTAATATACTGAAACTGAGCTCCAAAATGGAGTCTCTTATCTACTTCCTAAAACAGGTTTTTGGCCCCTGGTTGGGGTGATGGATAATTGCCTGCAGCATCACCCAGAAAGGTGGGGTTCGATTGGTCAGGGAAACCACCACTTCACCGTGTCATTGTGACATCACGCCAATTGGGCAGCTGCGTGAGGTCTGAACGATGCTTCAGCTGTGTGAGGTCTGAACGATGCTTCAGCTGTGTGAGGTCTGAACGATGCTTCAGCTGCGTGAGGTCTGAACGATGCTTCAGCTGTGTGAAGTCTGAACGATGCTTCAGCTGTGTGAGGTCTGAACGATGCTTCAGCTGCGTGAGGTCTGAACGATGCTTCAGCTGCGTGAGGTCTGAACGATGCTTCAGCTCTGAGGTCTGAACGATGCTTCAGCTCTGAGGTCTGAACGATGCTTCAGCTGTGTGAGGTCTGAACGACGTGCAGGCGCAGCGTGGCTGGTGGACTGAGGAGCAAACAGAAGTGAGTGGGATAAAGGGTTGTGTTGGAGGGTGTGTGCCTTGATCTGCTCCATAGAACTGGCAGATGAGGAAAGGGGTGTGTGTGTGTGTGTGTTGTTAGATGTTGTTTTCCCACCTCCGTGTCCCTCCTCCAGGTGTCCTAGCAACCGTCGCCTGGTGAAGGTGGAACAGAGTGGGCCCCTTCTCCCCGGCCGCTTCACTGCCTTGGTGAACTTATTCTCCAGTGACTACAGCGCCATCTTCCTGCACTGCAGTCTGAGCATTTGTGACCCAGGACAGCCCACTTGCACCCAGGTCAGCTCTTAACAGCACAGGGTTTATCTTTCTCTGAGAGAATACCCTCTGTCTGTGTTTGTCGAAAACCCAAGACCAAAACCTTACATCACATTACATTACATTTACATTATTGGCATTTGGCAGACGCTCTTATCCAGAGCGACGTACAGTTGACAGGTGACAATCATCCCCTGGAGCAATGCAGGGTTAAGCGCCTTGCTCAAGGGCTCAACGGCTGTACGGATCTTATTGTGGCTACACCGAGATTCAGACCTAAACTACAGACAACAACAAAAAAATCCAAGAATCTTACTGTTAGAGCTTGTGTGACTGCTGGCTCCTACCCCACATGTCAGTGACCAGTCCAGGTGGATGCAGTGGGTTTTTATTGATGCTGTGCATCTGCTTACAGGGACAATGGTGGTGGCACGTAAACAGTAATCATCACTCCGCCTACAACATGTATATACAGTGGCGTCAGGATGTTTTAATTTGAAATGGATAAAATTGCCATTTTTTCCTTCAATTTACACTCAATAGCCCACAATGACAAAGTGAAAGCATGTTTTTAGAAACTTCAAAAACTAAAAGTGAAATATCTAATTTAGCATTCAGACCAATATATTATATTCAATTCTAAACTTGTCATACCATCTGCTGTCCATCATGCAACTTTGTCTTTTTTATGTTCACCCATTTAAGTAGGAATTTGACAGCAACCTTTATACACTGTGACATATGCAGAAAATCAGCACTCATAATTACAAAGCGTGGGCTCGTGAGCGGATTTGGTTTTAGACACGACTCTTCACATGTTGGATCTCAGCACTACAGCAGCAGTCAAGCAGACTGTGTACCAATCACCAGGTCACAGCGAAACCTGGAGAGACAGTGTGGGATACAAAAATAGGAAATTACAAGACCAATTGTGTACCATGAATATGTCAAATTTATGCTGTGCTAATTCTTAGTACACCATATGTTTTTACACAATAAGAGAGAGAGAGAGAGCGAGAGAGAGAGAGAGCATCTCATGTAATTCCTCTTCATCACATTGAAACTAATGTACACTGTTCGCAGCAGCTAAATGGTCTTTTATTCTCTTTCTTTTAATCTCTCTTTTAATCTCTCCACAGAAATGCAAGTCCAGAGTGTCCCGGTCTGTGTCCCTCGCGAAACCTGTGACCATTGGACCCATCACCTGTAAGCCTCAGCCCACAATTACCTGGACAAACCAGAAAATGAGTTTTACTGTGGAGCCTGTTATTGATATATAGTTAATTGGATTTTGCAGCTAGTGTGACGGAGAATTTCAACCGAAATGGGAGCAAACTTGCTGTTCATTTCTGCTGAAACAGCGTTTATCTGTGGCCGGAGTTGCTACATGAAGTACATACTTCGGGCCAGTTGCCGTGGCGTTCTTGCATTTGCGTTGCTGTGGGAGGTATGCACTTGGTGTTTGTGCAAGTGCAAAATGTCCTTGGGTTAGGATTACTAGAGGATTCCTGTGGTTTTCTCTTGACATTTCCTGACTTGATGCTTGACTATTTAGCAGTTTTTTTTCAGTTTACTCTGGAAAGATTAGCTAGAATATTTGATTGATTGATTTACTTTGGGGAGAAAGACTAGCATGGGTGCGGCTCTTGTTGTACCTGTACTCTAAGATGCTTTCTCAGTGAAACACACACAGGTAACAATCCGGTTTTACCTTTCAGGGGAAACGGCAGCCTGAGTGAACCCCTAGGCATTCACAGGTGAGCACAGACACTTTCTCTCACACATTCGCTGTGGAGCACACAAAATGGTTCAGTATGTCAACGTGTCTTTGATAACTACGTAATGTAAACATTTCATTATCGATCGGTTTGTGGTAGAATATCATTTACCAAATTAAAGGGTTGCTTCTTAATCATATAAAATCACGGTAGGTCTCACAAACGATTCTACGTTTTCTCTCTTTCAGGAGCTTCGAACGAATGGGTCCCCATCTGCGTTGTATTCCTGTGGCCTCTTTGTTTCTACCTGCTTTGATTCGTCACATGGGTTTCAGTCATTGGATCTGTTTTTTCTGATTGGTCACATATCGACAGTGTCTTACTGTGTTTGTCGTGAATGTTCCAGTGTAACAAGGCATGCGGGGAACGAAAAGAAGAAGAAGAAGCTAGAAATGATTTGAAGAGCAGTTAAACAACGATCCAACAGGTCTGTTGAGCATAAGTAGGAAGTCAGCCCCATTAGAAGTGAGACTGGAGAATAATATCTTGTGAAGAGATCACTGGGTGATGTGACCAAATTGCTGTAATCATCAAACAATTATAATTATAATCATAATCCAAACACTGGGAGTCCCTTGAAAAGCTTCTAATAGATTTGTGCTTTTACTGTGATTTATAACCTGTTCTATGAGCAAATAAAAAAAAATGAATTAAAAAAATGAATCTTAATGACTTGTCATTTACATCATTTTACTTTTACCCATGTTTGCATTACATTACATTAATTAATTTAGACCAAGCAGGAGACAATTGCCCCCAGGAGCAATGCAGGGTTAAGGGCCTTGCTCAAGGGCCCAACGGCTGTGCGGATATTATTGTGGCTACACCGGGGATCGAACCACCAACCTTGCAGGTCCTAGTCATGCACCTTAACCACTATACTACAGGTCCGCTTTGGGAATAGAGCTTCCCACACATACAATACATGCCATGCTAGATGCTGTAGGAGAAACGGAACAAGGGGTTTCATTTCAGCCCATTTCTCCCTTACAAAACCCTTGCAATCCCAGAATCAAAATCGCCAGCCTCGTCATTTCGCCATTCTGGAACGAATATAGCAACACAAACAATCTTTTGGTAAAGCAGATGCGCTATTCCAATTAATCCTGAAAATCTCAAAAAAATCTGTTTGGTGGTTTTTATTTAAAAGATGAGTGAAAATATGTGCAAAAGGTTTTTTTGGGGTTTTTTTTTTCGCTATTCTACAAACTTTTTAAAGCTTTTTAAAACTTTTTACAGTTTCTCACCCAATTAGAACACGTCCTACTTTTAAAGTGACTGGTGCCCTTTCCTAAAAGCGGGTTTTCATGTGTTACGGTTGTTATTCAAATTGACATTTTCAGAACGAGGCCCCTTTGAAAATGAATGGTGAAAAGTTAGCTTGTCTGTTAGCCAGTGACTCTATAACGTAAGGCATGGCACAACTGCTAGCCACGTGTCTCGCGAAACATACGATGATACATTGCCAGAGCCACATGGAGCCAACAACATGGCGGAATGGAAGTGACGTCACTCCAGAAAAGAACATAGAGGCTCTGCTGGGTATGAGCATGAAGTCATCCAGAAATGTGAAAAGACTTCCGCTGAAAGATACATCATTGTACACTACACTGGGGGAGTGGAGGAAGGCAGAGTTTTAGCCATTTCGTTCCTACCCTTTGGAAAATTAGACAGTGGAGGGAGGGAGTTCACAATGATTGGTTTCCGGGACACAGAGTGGAGGACGGTGGTAGTGGAGTTAAGGAGTATGCACTTTCCGGCTAATGGGACGCAGTCGTTGTAGTGACAGGCTATTTCTGACCGCTTTCAAGATGGCAGTTAGCTCAGCTAACATTAGCTATCGATTCAGAACTATCTTGTTAGTTACTAGTACCTAGCGATACAACTGTACAAAGCTATAATTAAGCTATTTAAGTTAAATAAAAACATGTTTACACCAACTACTGTGTTACTTACCTATATATCTAATTATCTCTCTAAACTTCAGGCTAATGTTGCCCTGCTGTTCTCGGATCTGATTACGCAAAATAACTAAGGAACATTATGTCTTACCCTGGATCAATGGGTAACATAATTTACACCACAAAAAACAGCATCTCTGGTTAGTCTGTAGCTATCCTAGCTGACGAATGTCTATCGCTGTTTCTTGTTGGGAAATAATTGCTACTACACACACACAGACCGTGTATTATTACTGATATTAGCATGTCATGACCAGTCAGATTGTGGAAATAATAATGTTTCTATGCCGATCAGCTTTTTTGCATCTAGCATGTGTTGTAGTTGGTCTTGGGTAGCAAGCTATGGAAAGTAAGTGCATGCATCTCTTTTATCTCTTCTCTTTTTGCGCTAGCTTAGTGACCTAGCTAACTAGTTGGTTTAACACAAACTTTTAAAAAAGTTGGCACAACCCAAACAGTAACTGAAAGTTTTGAAAAATCAGCCATCCGGACAATTACCGTAACTTCAACTATTTCATTTTTGACTCCGTCCAGAAAAGGCGGAAAAGAATGTAGTTCAAGGCTTGTTGGCTACTTCATTTAAAGCTCTTGCTACTGTGATGTTTACGTGCAAGAGCCATTATTTATTTGACCGATACAGTCTCAAACTACTCATGGTTCTCTTTTCTTTTAAAATGGTCAAATAAATAAATATTCGTCATTAATAGTTCAAGTTACTACGGCAAAATTTGAATGAATCAGAACGCAAGTGGAATATTTAGGAATAGCAGATTTTGAAATTGTTTACTTTCTGATAACACAAGATATCATTGGTCAGGGCATCCACTGTTTATATAGATATGATTACATTACCTTCCGGTAAAGAAAAGAAATTCAACCCAAAAACTATGTTTTAAAGAAGAGATAATGATTGGCAAAAGACGACAAAGACAGGAAATTCACAGTAGCACTGAGAACATTATCTTGACCTATGCACTGACAAGACTTCCAACACACAATGCATTAATACCTGCTATGGGTACTGTAACTATGGTGGTCTACTTCAAACAACAATCAACCAAATAGATTATTTTAGGAGCAGGAGATTTTCTTAAAATATTTTGTTGCTATATGTACATGAATTGTACCAATTGTGTCTTCTAACTTTCTAGTAATTAATGCTCTGTAAAATAAATGAAAAGAGGTAATCATGGCCATATCTGACCTAATGGTAGCAGCCATGAAAATCAATGTTCAGAATTTCACAGCAAGTAGAAGATTTGTACATGTTTTGTCAAATTTGTGATGATTGATTTTATTTAAAATTGTATTAGTTACATTACTATTACTATTACTATTTTACATTTATTTCCTGTCGTATTGTACTGCTTCCACTGATTTTCTTAACAGGGAACTCTTGAAAGTGAGACACGTCTCAATGAGTCCTGCCTGTGTAAATAAAGAATATATACAAATAATCAGGAATGTATTGTTAGTCACCATAGTAACGGTGGGGTCGCAGGGGCGCTGGAGCCGATCCCAGCATACATTGGGCGAAAGGCAGGAATACACCCTGGACAGGTCGCCAGTCCATCACAGGGCACACACACCTTTCACTCACATACTCATACCCATGGGCAATTTAGACTCTCCAATCAGCCTAACCTGCATGTCTTTCGACTGCGGGAGGAAACCGGAGTACCTGGCGGAAACCCACGTGAACATGGGGAGAACATGCAAACTCCACACCGAGAGGCCCCCCGGCCGACCGGGATTCAAACCCAGGACCTCCTTGCTGTGAGGCAGCAGTGCTACCCAGTGCTACTATTATTAATAATATTTATAAAATTATTAACTCAAGATCACCATATGCATAACCCATGATTTATCATTATATATCTTAAAGGTTTTGGGAATCCTCAAGCATGTTTCGTATTTCTTATATTATGTTCAGTATTTTGTTCCAGTTTACACAGAAATAACGTGGTTTCGGAATTCTGAAATGATCAAAATGAACCCCAACACAAAATTATTGTGCTTAAATTTCCTATTTGAACTGAAGTGTTAAAGTCTCTGGAGTTAGAAAAGTAATCAGTGCACTTCAAGGCTATCAAAGCATATAGCCACTCTCTGGGGTTAGACTGCATAGATTTCTGACCAATTCTGTGTGCATGTGTGCCAACCCACAGTAATGAATAATGCAGGAAACAGGCTATGGTTATTTTACTTACTATAGTAGTCTAAGTAACAGTATGTTGAGAATCATGAGGGATGCTAAGTTGTTATTTGGATAAAATTACTCAATGTTTTGTTGTTTGTTGATCTTTGCATAGAGCTGTGGTTGACTGTATAATCATTTTAAACCTGGTATTGTCACTCAGTGCACTGGTCAACTTGCTGACTTCCTCTGATATGGTGGCAATAAGTGGCTGTAAAGTAATTTAATTCTCTCCCCTGGAGCATACATCCGTTGCCCCCACCTTCTCGGCACCCATACTGGGTGGGAGCATGTGAAAGAAAAACTCATGCATTGTTCCCAACACTTTTTAAGACTTGCAATTTGGTTTCTATTGTAATACTTTTATTTATATTTCATTTGGAATTGAAATGTGATGAACTAAGTGACCTACTTGGTGAAATAAATTGTTAAACTGGTTTCGCTTACTGAACACTCACGGTTACACAGGGAATGCTTGGATGCCCCCTGCAAGTTGGTCTAGGGAGGATGCACGTTTACACTTACTGTATCACGGTGTATTGCATCCGTAGACCTCTGACAGTAAATCAATCTCCTCCGCTGTACCTTTTCATTCACGTTGAGAATGGGGATAGCGAATGTCGGTCTTCTTAGGTCCCTGAGTCGATCGGACACACCCAGAAGTAGCATCTTACACAACCTCTGAAATGACTGTAGACATCAAGCCAGCTCGTGAGACATGCACATAACGCAATGTGACATACAGTGGGACCAGCAGGGGACTGTTCAGGGAGTACATCTCAGTACTGTGAGGGAGCAGGGGTGGAAGACCAAGAGCGACCGGGAAGGGATCACAAAGTTACGAACGATAATTTGGATAACCACTAAAATAGGCGAGGAATATAAAACAGAAAATGGGAGAGACTCCCTGGCGAACTACCCACCGAAACAAAACCATGAAAGTGCAAACTAGCACGAAATTCCCAAAGTGGGTGAGTTTTGTGTGAGAAAAATCACTGCAAAAAGGGAACAAAACTCCCCGGCGATACGCCAACCAAAAATCTGACCTGAACTATAATGGTCAGGAAAAACAAAACAAGATTTGACGGGCGGTCTCGAAAGGGCTAATCCTTAAGAGCCAAACTCTGCCACTCGCTCCTCTAAACAGAAGCGGAACCAAGCAACAAAAATAGGGAAGGTTCTCAGGAACTAACCAACCCAAAGGAAAACAATATAGGCCCCTATACTAAGATTTCTAACTAAATGCTTTCCAAGACTAAAAGCGGTACCGGCTCTGTGCACGTGTCAAACTGAACACCAAAGCTCAGAGCCGTGCCAGGAAGAGACTTAAATAGCTCTCCACGCAGCTGACTGCAATCGGCCATGATTACACCCGCATTGCACATGCGGGAGGTAATTTCTCCTGCTGAACTTGGCCGGCACACCCTCTTGAGGTCTAGAGAGGTAACTACTGGAATTTACCAGAAGTAGACAGTGAAAACCATGACAAGTACAGGATTCCTAAATTATAAATACGAAATCTTCCAAAGGTAGATTCATTCATCATTCATTCATTATCCTAACCCAATTATCCTGAACAGGGTCACAGGGGGGCTGGAGCCTATCCCAGCATACATTGGGCGAAAGGCAGGAATACACCCTGGACAGGTCGCCAGTCCATCGCAGGGCACACACACCATTCACTCACACACTTATACCTATGGGCAATTCAGACTCTCCAATCTGCCTAACCTGCATGTCTTTGGACTGTGGGAGGAAACCGGAGTACCCGGAGGAAACCCACGCAGACACGGGGAGAACATGCAAACTCCACACAGAGAGGCCCCAGCCGACAGGGATTCGAACCCAGGACCTCCTTGCTGTGAGGCACAAAGGTAGATAACTAATCTAAATTATTGTTAAAATGGAGTCAGATAATATGGAGTCTCCCTATTGTGGAGATTCATGGTCGGCCCGGACCAGTAGAAAGCGGAAGACAGAGTGGTACTACTGTCTTTGTAACTTGCTTTATTTATTGGCTGATCTAGTCTCCCCACATAGCGGTCATTAATATTTAACCCTACTTTCTTTCAGCAACACCAGAAGGACAAGCACGCAGATACCTTCACCCTCACTAAATTCCGTCGTTGGGTTAGTGCGGGGCTGACACATGGTTTGACATGGAGTGACTGTTGTTAATTGGAAAAGGCATTCTAATAAAAGGAAACGTGTTAAAGTAACATATACTAATTGGAGATCAGTGAATACTCCTTTTTTTACATTTTTTGTCTGTGAATAACCAACCTCAATTGTTCAAGAATGCATATTTGGAAGTCAAGTTGTTTTGTAATGGCGGCACGGAACAGAAGGCGAGTCAGGAACTGTCAGGAACCTACCATCAACTGCTCACCACCCCATCATTGGCAAAAAAAACTAAACATTTTATTATGGCAAATGGGCAAATTAAATACACAAATTAATACAACTGAAACTAAAATAAAAAACTGCGGGTTGCTACACTTGTTCACTAGCTACACTGTTTGAAGTCATTTTGGAAACAAATCCCCCGACTGATGCTAGTGCTAGTGTAACGGGTTACAAGTTACCGAGTACTAAACACCCTAACTAACGAAGTCAACCCTGGTCCTGGAGAGCCGCAGGGTGTGCTGGTTTTTGTTTTCGCCTTAATACGAGCAACTGATTCATACCTAAAAAACCAGGTGAGGCCAGTTAACTGGGTAATAGACTGCTTTAATTGATCAATTAAGTGCTGAGTAACAACAAAAGCTAGCACACCCCGTGGCTCTCCAGGACCAGGGTTGCTGACACCTGGGCTAGGTGAATGTGCATGCCAGTATCTGGTTTACTGACGGGCATATCAATCATTTCTGGGGGCCTATAAATAGGCTGCAGTAACGAGGTACAAGAAAATGCCTTACCTGTCCCGGTATGCAAGTTCCTGTCTGACTTCAAGGTATGTTGCTGTTTGCTCTGTTACTTGCAGCCACGTAATGTTCCATGTAAGCCTGATGATCATTTTTTATTGTAGGTCGCCATAGACGAGATGGTGGAGCTTGAGACTCTGCACGTGCATAGCCTATTGAAGTATTTATTTTAATCTATCTTGTTAACGGTATGAGTAGGAAAGCATTTAATGTTGTAGTTAAAATGCGCTACAATATTGCGTTTGAATAAACTGTCTTTACTGAATTCACGTCTCTGCTTGTTCATTTACTTGAACAAACCTAGGTGGGGATTGATCACCAATCCTCGATTCTTAAACCATTTCCTTGTGCGTAATTCCCAAGGTGGTGTAATCTAGTGGTGTTATGTCAGGTCACACTAGCTACCAGGATGATGGCGATGAGAAACAGCCAAAGAAGGAAAGCAAAGGGGTTGAGTGATTACACTGACTGCTCTGTTGCTTCGTATAGCCGAAAGAAAGGCCTCAACCAACCCAAAGTGACAGGAAAAAAACGAACAAAAAAAACTTTTATCAAACCTTGTATCAAAGTCTAGAGGCTCAATTATTCAGACAAATGAAACCGAATGTTTTGCTTTCTGACAGGTTATTTGCAGGATAGTATAACTGCAATTAATGACACTGCTTTGATAGCATGAGGATGGGTTGAAAGTTGGGTTGCCATAAAAATAGAAAAACACAGCAAGCTGCCCTGAGATTGTCAAATCACACACGTTTTCCATTGTGTTCAAGTAGCCTACTTTGTTAAACAACTGCTATGCAGTGGTGCTGTCAGTTTCTGTAGTTGTGCTTCTGGTGCTGTTCGGAACATGAGCTAATCGTCTTACGGACACAGGGAGGTTGTGTAGTTATTAATTTTCTCTATAGCCTAATTATTGGTCCAATTAACATGAATCAATGTGTTTTTAGTGTCTGGGATAGTCAAACAACCATAATCATAAACCACATTCTTCAGTAGAAAATCTCAATGGCAATGTGAAACATACTGCACTTTATTGTTTCAATGAGGAAAACTAAAACCCTTCATTCATTAAATAAAAAATGCATTTATCCCAAATCAAGATTTCATCATTATTGGTTCAGTACAGTACTTGGTGCATTCACCTCTGGCATTGAAAAATCATGGAGTCTTTCCCTGTAATGCTTGACATGGTTGAGAAGAAACATTTGTAAGGATTGCAGACTATTCCTCTATCCTTTCAAGGTTTTGCGCTTATTACTGTAACTGCCCTCTTCAGTGCCGCCCACAGGTTTTGGATCAGATTGAGCTCCGGCACCTGAGATGGTCATTGCAGAACATTGATCCCTTTGTCACAGAAACATTTCAGGGCGGCCTGTAACGTAGTCGTTAGTGGCAAGGTCGGTGGTTCGGTCCCCGGTGTAGCCACAATAAGATCCGCACAGCCGTGGGGCCTCTGAGCAAGGCCCTTAACCCTGCATTGCCCCAGGGGGGAATGTCTCCTGCTTATATTTTACTATGGGTATGCAGTGTTTCTCCATTTACTTTCCGTCGGTGTGGAAAACATTTCATATGTGCTAACAAGTGTGTCACTAGAATGTTCTTTGCTGAATATTCTAATACTGATGTCATAAACACTACTGGTACTTAAATGCAATGGAGTCCTAGAACACACTGACTTAGAATTCAGAAAAGAAAAAGAAAACAATCCAAAAAACATATTACTAACTCTTCAAACTAGAATAACCACAAGTGACAAACACAACAACATTACCCCATGCAACTACACCACAAGTTGGCACTAGCCAATGATGTCAAAAAAGTATAATTCAAAAGAAAACATATAATGCAAATGAAAGTGAAGAGTAATTCATAAAAATAAAATGAAATTATTTCAAAAATTATAATTAAATAATAATAATTCAAACAAAATGAAAGAATATTATTCCATTATAAAAAAGTTTCCTTTGAATGACACTTCTTTCCTTTGAGTTTTGACTTCATACAACATGGTTACCGGCAGAGGGCAGCACTCTACAACCAGAAAATAAGTTGAATTCCAGACTAATTTTTTTCACATAATGTTAAAACGTGTCATAAAAATTTAATTCAAATAAGGTCGGTGTACCCACCGTATTAAGAAATGCGTACAGTGTAACCCTCTGATAAAAGTATGGCTAATGAGTCAGTTGGCCATAAAAGCCAGCAAAGTGTGACAAATATGTGTGATGTCCTTTTAAGAGCTTGCGCTCAAGCATTTGGCATCAGGCGTTTGGCAACACAGAGAATGGAATAAGTCAAGACAGCAGCAAGAAAGCTAGAATCCGGAGACCAGTTGGCCATTTAATTTTTTGTTTGAAATGTGATCATGCACCCCGTAGTTAATCGGCAAATCTCCGGTGCATTTAAAATTAGAAGGTGCTGTACGCAAAGCGCTCCCTTCCACCGCATCAGGAGGGTAAGCCAATGCGTTTTTGTTTTTTTATTCTTTGAGCCTACGCAATGCATTGCTTCATTAATAGATTTTTGAAAGAAGCAGAATTTTCCTCACGTATGGATTACTTTTGTTTTCGGAACTTTTGTTTGTTACGTTATCTTTGGATTTGTGTTTCTGCGGATGCCGGCTAATTAATACATATACGGACATCAAACTTCTTCAACTGTGGAAAAAAAAGCACATTTAGCCATAATTTCCCATTCTTATCGGTTTAGTAATTATTGGTTGTACATTGTTGTCTGGTTGCCTGTTGTAAGTAATATACATTTTCCGTTTGAACATATCCCTCGAATACAGCGTGTTCTTACCGTTAAAAGTCTTTGAATTTGTTATTGCATGAGACTGCAAATGCAGTCATGCAGTGATCACAACTTCATTGCATTAGCTGAACTCTTAATGGTTCTCTTCACACACGGTTTGCACGGTTTTTCTCAAGCTTTTACCAACATAGAGAAATGTGTCCCCCATATCAAAGAACGGGTGTGGTGTGTGAATACGAGGTGGGAGAGCTGGGCAAGGCCTGAAAAATGTTTGCGTGTTCTCCCCGTGTTCACTTGGGTTTCCTCCGGGTCTCCTGCTTGGTCTAAATTAATTAGTGTAATGTAATGCAAACATGGGTAAACCTAAAATTATGTAAATGACAAGTCATTAAGATTAATTCTTTTTTTATTAATTTTTTTTATTTGCTCATAGAACAGGTTAAAAGGAGGAATAAATCACAGTAAAAGCACTAGAGAGTCCACACAAATCTATTAGAAGCTTTTCAGGGGACTCCCAGTGTTTGGATTGTGATTATAATTATAATTGTTTGATGATTACAGCAATTTGGTCACATCACCCAGTGATCTCTTCACAAAATATTATTCTCCAGTCTCACTTCTAATGGGGCTGACTTCCTGCTTATGCTCAACAGACCTGTTGGATCATTGTTTAACTGCTCTTCAAATCATTTCTAGCTTCTTCTTTTCGTTCCCCGCATGCCTTGTTACACTGCAACATTCACGACAAACACAGTAAGACACTGTCGATATGTGACCAATCAGAAAAAACAGATCCAATGACTGAAACCCATGTGACCAATCAAAGCAGGTAGAAACAAAGAGGCCACAGGAACACAACGCAGATGGGGACCCATTCGTTTGAAGCTCCTGGAAGAGAGAAAAAGTAGAATCATTTGTGAGACCTACCGTGATTTTATATGATTAAGAAGCAACCCTTTAATTTGGTAAATGATATTCTACCATAAACGGATCGATAATGAAATGTTTACATTACGTAGTTATCAAAGACACGTTGACATACTGGACCATTTTGTGTGCTCCACAGCGAATGTGTGAGAGAAAGTGTCTGTGCTCACCTGTGAATGCCTAGGGGTTCACTCAGGCTGCCGTCTCCCCTGAAAGGTAAAAACGGATTATTAACTGTGTGTGTCTCACTGAGAAAGCATCTGAGAGTACAGGTACAACAAGAGCCGCACCCATGCTAGTCTTTCTCCCCAAAGTAAATCAATCAATCAAATATTCTAGCTAATCTTTCCAGAGTAAACTGGAAAAACCTGCTAAATAGTCAAGCATCAAGTCAGGAAATGTCAAGCGAAAACCACAGGACACTTGCTCTAACACCAAGTGCAGCAAGTTTGCTCCCATGTCGGTTGTAATTCTCCGTCAAATTAGCCGCAAAATCCAATTAACTATATATCAATAACAGGCTCCACAGTAAAACTCATTTGCTGGTTTGTCCAGGTAATTCTGGGCTAAGGTTTACAGGTGATGGGTCCAATGGTCACAGGTGTCTTGAGGGACACAGACCGGGACACTCTGGACTTGCATTTCTGTGAAGAGAGATTAACTGAATGAATAAAAGACCATTTAGCTGCTGCGAACAGTGTACATTAGTTTCAATGTGATGAAGAGGAATTACATGAGATGCTGGTGGTATGACAAGTTTAGAATTGAATATGATATATTGGTCTGAATGCTAAATTAGATATTTCACTTTTAGTTTTTGAAGTTTCTAAAAACATGCTTTCACTTTGTCATTATGGGCTATTGAGTGTAAATGATGGAAAAAATGATAATTTTATCCATTTCAAATTAAAACATCCTGACGCCACTGTATATACATGTTGTAGGCGGAGCAATGAATGCTGAGTGAAGATTACTGTTTACGTGCCACCACCATTGTCCCTGTAAGCAGATGCACAGCATCAATAAAAACCCACTGCATCCACCTGGACTGGTCACTGACATGTGGGGTAGGAGCCAGCAGTCACACAAGCTCTAACAGTAAGATTGTTGTTGTCTGTAGTTTAGGTCTCAAAGCGTAGTGGTTAAAGTAAATGACTGGGACACGCAAGGTCAGTGGTTCTAATCTCGGTGTAGCCACAATAAGATCCGTACAGCCATTGGGCCCTTGAGCACGGCGCTTAACCCTGCATTGCACCAGGGGAGGATTGTCTCCTGCTTAGTCTAATCAACTGTACGTCGCTCTGGATAAGAGCGTCTGCCAAATGGCAGGAAGCAGGTACTGACCTGTTCTGTATCAGAGAGCAGGTACTGACCTGTTCCAGATCAGGGAGCAGGTACTGACCAGTTCTGTATCACAGAGCAGGTACTGACCTGTTCTGGATCAGGGAGCAGGTACTGCCCTGTTCTGGATCAGGGAGCAGGTACTGACCTGTTCTGGATCAGGGAGCAGGTACTGACCTGTTCTGGATCAAGGAGCAGGTACTGACCTGTTCTGGATCAGGGAGCAGGTACTGACCTGTTCTGGATCAGGGAGAAGCGCGAGGGGCCATCCGAGTCAGCCGTGGGCGTGGCGTAGCAGCTCTCCAGAATGACAGCAAACCTGTCTGCAGCTGCCTCCTCTGCAGACACGCCCACATACAGGGCGGAGCCCAGGGGCAGGACGACCGCGCCCGCAGAGTAGGGGTCTGTGTAGTCGGCGTTGCGGTAGAGAGACATGACCGCATTGGGCCTGGAGCCTGCCCGCACCACTGCCCCGTCCAGAGACCTAATGAATACCATAGAATAAGGCAAACTGGACACAGACCTGCTGAACTAGACACATTTCCAAATGGTGCTCACAAAAATGGTTCATCTGTAGAGATTAAAAGTGGATTAAAAAAATGCCAAAGTTAAACTAGCATTATGATGTGGCATAGAGCTTGAGAGCTCCCACATACATGGCACACAGTAGACTACTCCTGAACACTGAAATGAGTACAGCAAAGGCAACACAGCCTTCTGCTGTACATTACTAGTATCACTCAAGGAAAACACAACACATGCATCTTAAGAGCACAATATTGATTACAACATATTTCAATAAAACATTTTGAGGTTACGGATCTATTTGCCTCATAGCTACAGGCTACAGTCAGTGGGCTAGCCAGCAACCTTTACATGTTAAGGTATCTTTCGATGAAACTATACAGACAGGATTCTCTTAAGATTAGTTTGGAAGGTTCATGAGTAAGCAACCTTATGTGTAAAAATACTGTCGCCTGCTCCTTAAGTTAGGATTTCTTGTGAGAAAACCTCACTCATGCGTAGGCTAAAGGATTTGACAAAATAAAATTTAAAATTTTTCAATAATACCCCTTTCATCCTTCAAGGTGCACTTATGAATGCTTGCCTTGGCCTATGGTAAACCCTGGCTCTCGCTGTGACTGTGTGATTGGCTCATTGCTACAAATACTGCCCTTTGATGAGAACACACAGATAGCAACCAGATTGTAACCAGCGTTGTGATACCTGTAATCCGTGATTGCCATGTGTAGGGTTTGTTGACCCAGCTGTCTTAGATTTCACTCGACTAAGTTCAGATACTTTCATCATGCAGGCCCCAGGGCTTTTATCCCCTCATAGTTTTTGTCCTATTTTATAATTATATAATATAATTTGTTATTTAGCTGATTTTTTTTATACAAAGCGACTTCCAGTTGATTAGGCTAGACATGGGAAAGTAGCCCCTGGAGCAGTGCGAGGTTAAGGGTCTTCCTCAAGGGCCTGGCTACACCGGGGCTTGAAACACCAACCTTTCCAGGTCCCAGTCACGCATTTTATCCACTATGCTACAGGCTGTCCCATGTTCTGTTCCCAGTTGTAATTTACATACGATTTTTAAAATGACTTCTGTCCTTTACCCTTTAACTATCTTTAATCCACTATCTTTAATCCACTCTTTCTATACATTCTAATGTGTTTGTTTATTATTTTTATGATTATTATTATTATTATTATTATTATTATTATTATTATTATTACTCACAGTTGGGGTCTGATGGCCACATCCAGGCTGATTTCAGTGTCCAGAGGATACACACAGGAGAGTGGAATTCTCTCCGGAATGGAAAAGGTTTCATTTCCATTGGCAACAGGGTAGACAAATAAAGTGTTGGAATAAGTGGCGTGGGTGTCATTTGTCTGTAAAAAGAGAGGAGAAATAGTTGACATAATTCGGACAAGTGTGGCTGACTGCCAATTTCGAGATCGCCATCACACACAGCGTGTTTTTTTGGAATAATTGGTTATACGGGGTCCCATCTGTATCGTAGATCAGTGAGATTTTCTCATTCATGCAGTAGGAGGAAGGTAGCGCCATAGTAACTTAAAGATACATGTTGTGCATCCTTTGTCATAATAATGATTAAAAATAGGAAACAAAAAAAGAACACAGGTTTTTGACTTTCTGCTCTGAGCCCTTACCGTCAGCTGGGTACCACAGCTCCCCCCCTTGCGTTCAATCCGAAACCACACCACGCCTTTTCTCTCGCTGAGTGCCGTGCAGCGGAAGTCGGCCAGGTGTGCGGATGATGCATTCAGACCTTTGCCTGCCAGGACAGAGCTGTCTAACCCCACCTGCATGGAGTTCCTACCACACACCAGGTCTGGGGATCCCAACTCTGAGCGAGAAAAGATGATTTTTAGGGCATGAGGATTCTTGGTCCACATCAAGCTATTCGTTCCACCCATTCTAGATGCAACAGATTGATAGCAGTTTTTTGTGCCTTGATAAGATATTATATCTCAATATCTTAATGATAATTATGATAAATATGAATGAAAATAGACAAACCTCTAAAAAAGTAAAAACTTATTTTGAGAAGCAGTAGGCTATTGTTCTGTAATTTTCTTCTGAAATAATGCAAGTGTCTTTTTCTTTACACAACTCTCAGGCACCTCAAAAAACCTCTGACAGACAAGCAAGAAATGTAAATGAGAAATGTATGAGAAGAGATGTCATTTTTTAACAATGAGATGGATTGAGACGCTCTGAGCCCTTTCACCTACCTCCACCTTGTCTCTCACACCGCCAGTTGACTTTGTCCTCACTCACACAGGACTCATCTGGTCTGCAGGACCCGCACACTGCGGTGTTGACATCTAAAAAAGGGCAGTTTACATTTTAGGTGTTCAGTAAATTTTCTTATCCAGACAGGCTTATACAGCTTATTCTTTATTTTAACACACATGCTAGATCTTAACTAGTTAATTCTGCTTTACTTTACTCAGAGGTACAAGAGTTGTACCCTGCCTGGGAATGGAAGAAACAACCATTGAGCTGCAAGCCCAGTTCCCCACCCATTATCCTAAGCCAGTGCTGTCTAATGATGTGCCATGGACTGCCAAGAGTGCAGGTTTCCATTCCAACCAATCAGAACACCTTCACTATTTAACACACCAGAGAGTAATGGTAAATGGTTGGCATTTAGAGGGAGACATGGCTCAGGCAGTAAGAGCAGTTGTCTGGCAGTCGGAGGTTTGCTGTTGTGGTGTTGTTGGTTGTAATAAAAACCTGCACACTCTTGGCACTCCATGGCATATCACTAGGCATCACCGTCCCACAGTGTCACCTAAGGAAAATACGGGCTATGGAATTACTGAATTACTGTGTCCAAATGTACAAAAACTAGTTGTCCACCTATGGTTTGAAACTGAAATGTTCTGGCAAGAAGCACAGTTCACCACCAACTACGTTCCTGCGCAACGGCAGACATTTTCAACAAAAACTCATCCATCTAACATGAGCGATAAGGAGGTAACATACCTGCACAATAGGCCAAAGAACAGGCAGATGGGTCGACAAACTTGTAGACAAAGTAATTTCCAGGACAGGCCTTGATGTGGATGGGATTAGATTTAAAAGCACAACAATCTGAAGACCAGTGCCCACAGACGCGGCTCAAGACGATTCCATGCGATGGTTCAGGGTGGCCGTCTGGGAGCCAGAGTGGGGCGTGGGTCCCACATCTGCGCTTTGGAACACACTTCTCTGGCATCTGCACACTAGCCGCCCCTAGGAACAGACGGTACCAGCCTTGCCAGTTACCAGATGGATCACACCTCGGGGTTTTGACTGGTGTTGTTGGTGGCACGCCACGGATCATTCAGGCGAGAGTTGAAAGTGCACGGGTCCCGGCACTGCGTGACTCCATTAACAGCGTAACAATCCTGACCCGCAGCGCACATCACAGCCCCGCACCGGAACAGTACGGAGCTTGGGTTGACGCTGCGTTTCGTGATGTGGTGGGCTGCTTGGGGCTCGGAGTCTGCTGGGGGCATCGTGCTTGAATTCCGGCAGTCGAAAGACCCGGGCGTATTCTCACAGGTCAGATTGGAGAGGCACTTTTCCTCAACAGCACAGTCGTCGATGTCCACGCAGCCGTCCGAGGACCAGCGGTAGCCAGAGGAGCAGCAGCCTCCACTGGCACAGGCCATGGGGTTGTGGCAGGAAAGGCCATCTCCCTCAAAGCCATCCTTGCAGCTGCATGTCGGGTTCATGTTTCCGTCCTCCTGAGAGCTCAGACATGTAGCGTTGCTGTCGCACGCATTATAGTCAGTGACTGAAAATGCAAAAAAAATAAGAAAACCTTTACATGTAAATGTTCATGTGGATATGCTGCACTTCATGATAACATGCCTGCTGATGTGACATATTTAAGTAAAAACACACGACAGGCAGTGGTATACAGACACAGATAAGGGGTGTTGATATAATTATTATAGACACAATCCAATTAAAACTGTTTTTTTGTTAACAATTTCATTACAAGAATAATTTACAAGAAAATTGTTCTGCCAGGCGGTTGCGATGCTCACGTTGTTGCGCCAAACTCGCTAGCTGGTTTGCTTGCAAGCTACCGTGAGTGAGAAAACAAGAGTTTATGCATTTTTGTTTATTTGTACGTTCCCATTGTGAAAGCACTGAACAACTGTCCAACATTAGTGGGATAACGTCGCGTTGGTCTACTCATTTTATTATTAGGAGAAGCACTCCTCTGCTTTCCCCGGTCCACAAGTTAAAAATTTTTCGGTCTGCTTACGCGGACAGAAATCTCCCACAAATCGAGACCCGCTTCGGATAGTTTCTGAATCACGTGGAGCTCTGCGTCCATACTTGCTTGCAAATTCTGGGCCTGTAGCGTAGTGGATAAAGTACATGACTGGGACCCGCAAGGGCTGTGGCTCAATCCCCGGTATAGCCACTATACGATCCGCACAGCCATTGGACCCTTGAGCAAGGCCCTTAACCCTGCATTGTCTCCTGCTTAGTCTTACTCAACTGTAGGTCGCTGTGGATACATGGAATCAATCTGGTTGCCCTTCTATTAACCTTTTCCAGCGCCTCTATATATCGTTCTCATAGTGTGGTCCCCAGAAATGCACACAGTACTCTAACCCTCTGGGGTCGGGAGTGTCGCCGGCAACACGGACAAGATCAGATTAACTTTCCTTTCTATTTGGAGGATTAATTTTGTGAGATTTTACCATACATATGCAACAAACATATTGACAAAAACCCTAGAAACCTGACTTCCCAATGCACATAATATAAATTGTTAAAAAAAATTGAATTAGATGAATAAGATCACTGTGATTTCTTAATCTTTGCTCATTAATATGTGAATGTGAATTCCAGCCCACCTCATTCACATTGAACCGAGGTTATAATTATTCAATAAAATGACATGCAGAAGCGTAGGCTGTTCACTTCTTTTGAGGTAAACATTTTTCATCACAGAACTTTTCAGAAAGTTTCATTACAGAAAATGGCACGAATGAACTGGACTTCAGGTTTTGCATGCCTGGTGGGAGACCGGAGATGAAAAAGACGCAAACCGACACTGGAGCTAACACGTTACATTACATTAATTGCATTTGGCAGACGCTCTTATCCACAGCGATGAACAATAAAGTGCAAAGTGCGTACCCATAACCAGGGATAAGTGTGCTGAAAGACGTAAGAGAGAGGAGTACAATTTGAACTGCTACCTGTACAACAAAGATAAGCACTAGGGCCTATTTGATAATCTGAATTTTTTTTATTTTCAGAGATGAAGATGTAGAAGAAACACCAAGTACACCACTATCTGAGAAAGAACTCCCAGAAGGTCCCCAAAGAATCTGTTTGTGAATGGCATCTTCATTGTATGTAGTTTGTGTTGTGATTTAAATAAATTCTTGAATCAAAAAATGTATTTGTTTCTGTCTTCTAAATGGCTCACTGAATATTGCTTTGTGGAAAGGCTTCATCTTAGAGGTAGGCCAGGTGTGAAAAGCCTACATACCTGGCAGGACTGCATACCACATAAATATTCATTGAAGAAACACTATAAGCCCTCCCATTGTCAACTGGTGCTGAAAAATAGTATTAATAACACAAAGTTTTTGTAATTTATTTGATATTTATAATTGGATTTGCTAGAATATTTTGTCATCTTTTGATACCCAATACCTAGATGAACAAATTTCAGTGTTCCAAAAATTGTGATTCAATTGGTTAGTGCGTGTATTTACAGCATTCCTGTATGTGGTCAAAACTACTGTTTACAATTTGTGTGATTCCAGAGCAATTAATAACCAACATATGATTCTGACCTACTTACTGTTGCCATATTACTGGAGCTGAGTTTGTGCTGAAAACAAAGATATGAAACACTTTGGAATCACTGTATATAAAGTTGATTAAATTACACAAATGTCTGAGCATGGCACTGTTCACCTTATTTTGCCCTCAGACCCCAGAGGCCTAAGTGTGTTCTAACAAGGGTATTGTATTTTATTGTAAAGGTGAGTATAACTTCCTTAGATAGATACTCAATACTCTTGGCTACGTCCTAGCATCCTTTTGGCCAATTTGAGCACCTTCCAGTTTTGTACCACCCAAAACGTAGAACTTTACATTTAGTTTCATTCAATTTTATTTGCCAGGTTCCCGCCCACTTCAGGCTTCTTTTTAAATCTTACTGGATTACTTTAGTAGATTCCAAACTGTGAAGTAAACCTCCTAGTTTTGTATCATCTGAAAATTTAACAAAACTCCTTTCAATGCCCTTGTCAAGGTCATTTATAAAAATGAGGACCCAGCACTGCACCCTGTGGGACTCCACTTCCCATAATACCCCATTTAGATAAAGTCTCTTCTCTACTACTCTTTGGGTCAGAAGAACTAAGCTTTTTTTTTGGCGCTGATTTTCAGGTGAACATATGATGCATTCTGCGTCCTGTACAAAGATACGGTGTCATTATGTTCAGTTTTGGGGTCAGAGTTCACCCAAAGTAATTTCATGAATAAGCCAAATTTAAAAATTTCAATTGAGGTTTTTCTTCTATACTTCTATGCTATTAATCTTCAGTTATCAACATTTTTATTTTGTTAGGCTACAACATGTGGTCACAAGCTACAATTCTATTCTATTGGGGATGGTTGTACCATTTATTTTGGGGTTTGTTGTCACATGTAATTCTTCATGTGAAATCTATAGCCTAAAACAAATTTGGAAATGCTATCTGGCACGTCCATCAAAGACCTGTGCTTTTTACTTAAGCAGAACCTTACCTGGTTGGGAATTTCGCTACAAAAGCCTGCTGATAAAACTGTCTAATGCAAGAGGATAAGGGTATGCATAAGATGTAAATGGTTGCACTAGTGTTGAAATGACTCTTATATGATATGCTGACATTGAGTGAGTCATTAAAAAGTGTCACAACCATCTCCGGTCTCCCCTACTGTCCTTATCATATATCTTATACATTTCTTTTTTTTTTTTTCTCAAACTCTTACGTATAGCATTATTCCTCCTGACCTTTTCCCTGTTTGGTCACCAAATTCCAGTTAATATTTGGGTAATTGAAGTCTCCCATGATACTAGTCTCACCTCCATGACAAGCTTGTTTTATATTTTTAAAGAGCATTGTATTCACACTACTGTCTGAGGTTGGTGGTCGGTAACACGCTACTATGTTAAGATCTTTTTGTTCCCCAATAAGCGTACTCCAAATATCCTCACTAGGCATTGAGTTGGTCAATTTCTGGAATTTGTTAAGCATTGCCTGGTGTTCAGTTTCATATCCGCACAACATTTTGGACAGGTGTCTGTTTCCTGATGTGAGAAGAAAGCATGACAGCGTTTACAGGAATGGATCACAGGAATGGTGGTTAATCAGCCTGCTGAAGTGAAGCAGGTGCAGAGGACATTTTAGGCCATTTTTGGTTTGAATTTAAGAGATTCGCAAGCCGAAGGATCTGCAGTGTCTTGAACGATTATTTCTGGAGGAATTGTCAAAATGTCCCCCCAATATTTTCACAATGTCACAATTTGTCCTTGCAACAACAGATTGCACAGACAAGTGGGGTGTACATGCTGTTGTGTAAATAAGTATTTCTTTAAATTTTTTATAGTACATTTAATACTACAGCTAAACTGCTTTGAAATATCTGGGAATGGAGCATTATCTTTAAATATACTAGATGTCTCCATCATTTCTGGGAAAAACAGCAGATCTGGGTTACAAGGAAACTTCAGAATTTGACAAATTAATTGACAACGATCCAAACATTTAATATATGTTAATTTACGAAAGCTGTGGATCTGGTGTTCAAGTTGCATATCCGCATAGCAGTTTGGACAGGGGTCTAGTTCCTGGCTAGCTTTGGTCATGGGGTGAGAATCAATCAACTAGATGGCTTTTACACTTCAATCTACACACGCACAGAAAAAATTATATTCTGTTTTACAATTCCTCAGAGAAAAAGATTGTAACATTTAAGTAATATTATTTCCAAAAATGATGTCACTTTAGTCAACTATATAATTATTGATAAAATATTGGAAATATATAATGGCATATATGTGCTGTAAGTGAATTTAAATCTAACTGGGAACTGTTTTGTGGCTTCAGATGGCTTCCTGTTTCACTGGGGTACGAAACAGAGGTGACATTAATTTAAAATCCATCCAATTTTGAAAGCTGTTTAGTTGGCATGTTTTTTTCCCTCACCTCATAGGCTATGACTCGTGATCTAAGGTAGCCAGGAAGCAGGCACCAGTCCAAACCGCAATGCTGATAAGCGGCTTAGAAATCAGATACACATCTTTCATAATTAAACATGTTGCGAATGTTCGGCCTATTGTATGAAAACACAGATTGTGTTCCAACTTCTGCCATTTCCTTGTAAGCTAATTCTGTTGTTTTGCAGACCTGAGGCTAACTTTCTGTAAATCTAAAGAGAATGCTCCTACATTTATTGTCTATTGCTAATTTGGATCCCCATATTTGGATCTCCAACTGCTCCTATCTTGGTTCAGTCACTTGCGCATCCTCCAATCCACATTCTAATAAAATAAGGTATTTCTCACATGTGCGTCGGGTTGGGTATTGTTTGTATTTCATCAATTCCGGTTCCGATTCTGCTAATCGGTTCCAATTCTTAATGGTTTCCAGTTCCGATTCCAGTATGGTTAAAAAAAAAATGGTTAGATTTTCAGATAACAAAAATACAAGTGTTGGTCCTGCAAGCAATGGAATTGTTTCATTAACACGCACAAAAAGAAATTGAAAAATTATATTCTTTTTTACACTTTCACAGAGAAAAAGATTGTAACTGTGCAGTAACGAAAGCATACATACCTGTACAATTACAACATAATTGTCTTTTACAGTTCTTCAGAGAAAAAGATTGTAACATTTGTCAGACATGTTGGTATAGACTACCCTAAATGTGAAGTAGTCAATGACAAGTCATTAATATTCATATTTTTTTATTTGCTCATAAAACAGGTAAAAAGAAGGTATAAATCACAGGCACAAAGCACGAGAGAGTCCAAACTAATCTATAAGAGGCTTTTCAAGGG
This sequence comes from Conger conger, assembly GCF_963514075.1. Lineage (NCBI taxonomy): Eukaryota > Metazoa > Chordata > Actinopteri > Anguilliformes > Congridae > Conger > Conger conger. Next base: position 78,957,237 of record NC_083761.1, read on the forward strand.
AATCTCAGCGTAGTAGGATTATAATTTTGTAATTATTTGATGGTATCACCCAGTGATGTTTGTCTTGTGATTAAACAGGGGATGTTGACTACAATCACAATAACACACTAAAGATATGTGAATGGATAGTAAATGGGAAGGAACAAACAGATCCATTTCATAGCTGGGAACTTTTGATGCTCCTGAAATGATAGAGAAAAAGCAGAAAATATTGTGAGAAAATATTGTGAGACTTGGCTGCGCTTTTTATCTGAATTAGGAATTATCCCTATGATTAAGTAAAGCCACTTCTACCATATATATTTGTATTTATTTTGGCTTACTTACTTAGTAACAAGAACCAAGAACATTTAGCAAATTTTAACTACAGGACACTATAAGGAGTAAGGCAAGGAAAACACTGTAAGAACAGAACATCGCCTGGTTCTGCAAGGTCAAAATCCAGTCCACTTCCCACTGAATACAGCCTTTTCACCTCAAACCAAAAATTTTCATATGAGGCTTATTCACAGTGACAAGTGCAGATTACCTCCATTCTTCCAGTCATGGAGCTGTGCCTCCCTGTGTTACTAATACACATACGGTTCCATGGCCACACCACATTTAATGTTACGGGGATGATTGACTACTCTGACAGGCTAATATCAGTAATAGTACACTGTAACATTGTTCTGTGCGTTGTGGGTGTGTAAGAAAGTGTCTCTACTCACCTGCGAATGCCTAGGAGTTAACTCAGCCTGCCATGTCCCCTGAAAGGTAAAACCTGATCGTTACCTGTGTGTGTGTTTCACTGTGAAAGCACCAGATATCCAAACAGGAGGCACACCCATGCTACTTTCTTTTTTTAATGGAAATCCAATCTAATCCATGTTTCCAAAATAACTATTTATTTTCTATACTAAAATAAAAAATTACAAATCCTTACGTCAGGAAATGTCAAGAGAAAACCACAGGACAAATATGAATACTTCAGGAATCCTAAATCACAATAACTTGGCTATGCTATTTGGCAAATGACATATTACAGTTCCTTTTACTTCAAATGCGAATATAGTACATCAATCCAAACCCGATAACATACGACAGCATTTGGCCAAAAATACTTCTTGTAGCTACTTCCCCACACTGTTTCACCAGAACAGAGCAGTCTGGTCACAGGTCAACTCAAGACTCTGTGGGCTCTTCGACATGGCACATTCATTAAAGGCACCATGTTGTGTGGCATTGCTGAACCTCACAGCCTCAGATTGGATCAGTACTGTGCCACTGTTGAATGTGGCTGGTAGCTCTGTAGGGCAATAACAGTTCTTTGTACGTTGGTTTTTCCTCTAGCAAACCCCACTGTTTCATTGGCCACCTTTGGACAGTATGTTAAAAACTGCAAGTGAAAGGTAGTCCTCTATTGGTGCTCTGTGTATGCTTGGCTGTAGTGGTAGGTGTGAGAAGGAGCAGCTGGCAATGTAAAGTGTGTTGGAGGAGAACCTTGCTTCAGAATACTCTCTGGAACAAACTGTTGTGTTCTCTCTTATGTCGTTGTAGAATGTACATTCTGAATGAATGTGACAAATTTATATATGCAAGCCAACAATGTTAAAAATGTATATATTAAAATAAAAAAAAGAATTTCCTTTACATGAGCAAATTAATTCTGTGGTACCTAATTTTTCTGAAAAAGGAATAATCAAATGCTTAAAAATGCAAAATGCAATGCTACACTGACTTTCAATGAACACGATACTTAAATTAGTTTTTTCAAATAAGAATGGTTATGTTCCCTTCAAATCAAAAAATCAAAAATCAATTTAAGGCAATTATGAAAAAATATTTGAAGATTTCCTACCTGAGCAAATCACAGCAACATCTTCATGATGACCACAGTCATGTAACCCAAACCCAGAGTGCTGGCACTGTGACAGGGAGGATTCACTTCCAGAACAGCTCACATCATCCAACCAGATGGGCCCGCTGCCCTGTTGGTAACCGAGAATCTGTTCTAAATTCCATGAAGCTGGGAACTGATAAAAAATATTGTTTTTTTTATTTTGTTCTGCTTATCGATTCCGAGACAAGTATTTTCAGAAAAGCGTGTTTCAAATAAATGGCTTTGACTTCCTGACTGCAAATTAATATTGCACCGCGAATATGTAAATACATAGGCCTACATATCATACATATCTGGTGTTGTGCTAGCTATGTCCATCTGAAGGCCAGAAAGTACTATTGCCAAAAAAGACCATTAACAAGAGTGGTTTCCCAATTTAACAAGAGTTATTAACAGAATATTGAAATGTACAAATAATAAATATGAACATAACAGTGTCATATTTAAAATGCAACAAACAGATGTGTGTTCTCTGTGGTATTGACCAGCACATACCCAGCAGAACCAGCTTTACCAGCTTGAAAATTGAGCTGGATTTTCACAGCCGGTTGACCAGCTCATGCACAGCTAGACTCAATTTTCAAGCTTGTCCATCAACATAGCTGGATCACTGTGACAAGTGATAGATCTTCTTTCATCTCTCCCGTTTCTGTCCACAGTTCTGTTTATTTTATGTTTTTATAGCCACCTAGTTTTTTTTTTTTACTTTGTGAACTTTGTGGAAACAATTCCATTTTAACCATTCTGGAATCGGAACTGGAAACCATTAAGAATTGGAACCGATCAGCTGAATCGGAACCGGAATTGATGAAATACAAACAATACCCAACCCGACGCACATGTGAGAAATACCTTATTTTATTAGAATAACCACTATGTAGTTGAATGGGGAGAACCAGCAATCTGTAGCATTGGCCGTTGACCTTTTGCAAATATACTGGAGTGGATTGCAGGATGCGCAAATGACTGAACCAAGGAGCAGTTGGAGATCCAAATATGGGGATCCAAATTAACAATAGACAATAAATGTAGGAGCATCATTCTCTTTAGATTGACAAAAGGTCAGCCTCATGTCTGCAAAACAACAGAATTAGCTTACAAGGAAATGGCAGAGGTTGGAACACATGCTGTGTTTTCATACAATATTCCGAACATTCGCAACATGTTTAATTTGAAAGATGTGTATCTGATTTCTAAGCCGCTTGTCAGCATTATGATTTGGACTGGTGCCTGCTTCCTGGCTAGTTTCGATCATGAGTCATAGCCTATGAGGTGAGGGAAAAAAAACATGCCAACTAAACAGCTTTCAAAATTGGATGGATTTCAAATTAATGTCACCTCTGTTTCGTACCCCAGTGAAACAGGAAGCCATCTAAAGCCACAAAACAGTTCCCAGTAAGATTTAAATTCACTTACAGCACATATATGCCAATATATATTTCAGTTGAATTTCATCAATAATTATATAGTTGACGAATGTGACATCTTTTTTTGGAAATAATATTACTTAAATGTTACAATCTTTTTCTCTGAGGAATTGTAAAACAGAATATTATTTTTTTCTGTGCGTGTGCAGATATTTTCGGTTCAGCTGATAATTAACTGTTGTTGTTCTTCATGTGTCTGTAACTTAAATTTTGTCAAATGAACGCTAAAAATGATTGAATTGTAAAAGCCATCTAGTTGATTGATTCTCACCCCATGACCAAAGGTAGCCAGGAACTAGACCCCTGTCCAAACTGCTATGCGGATATGCAACTTGAACACCAGATCCACAGCTTTCGTAAATGAACATACAGTGGGAGCAAAAATTATTTTATCCCTTGCTGATTTTGTAGGTTTGCCCACTTACAAAGAATGGAACTGTGTAGAATTTTAATCATAGGTACATTTTAAAATTGAGAGACAGAATATCACAAAATAATCCACAATAACAACATCATATGAATTTAATAAATGTATTATTGTATTTTTGCATGAAATAAGTATTTGATCCCCTACCAGTCAGCAATAATTCTGGGTCCCACAGATCAGTTAGTTTTCCATTAAGAAGCACTCCTAATCTCAACTCATTACCCAAAACACCTATGTCAACTCGTTACATCGTTATGTAGCTGTATAAAAGACACCTGTCCACACAATCAATCAGATTCCAACGTTTCCACCATGGCCAAGACAAAGGAGCTGCCTAAGGACATCAGGGACAAAATTGTAGACCTGCACAAGGCTGGGATGGGCTACAAGAAAATAAGCAAACGGCTTGGTGAGAAGTGGATGGGTATTCCAACATGACAATGACCCAAAACATTCGGCCAAGGCAACAAAGGAGTGGCTCAAAAAGAAGCATATTAAGGTCCTGGAGTGGCCTAGCCAGTCCCCAGACCTAAATCCCATCGAAAAATCTGTGGAGGGAGCTGAAGCTTCGAGTTGCCAAGCGACAGCCTCGGAACTTTAAGGATTTGGAGAAGATCTGCAAAGAGGAGTGGACTAAAATCCCTCCCAAGATCTGTGCAAACCTGGTGAAAAACTACAACAAACGTCTGACCTCTGTGCTTGCCAACAAAGGTTTCTCCACCAAGTATTAAGTCCTATTGCTCTATGGATCAAATACTTATTTCATGTGAAAATATGATATTACATTTATATGATGTTGTTATTGTGGATTATTTTGTGATATTCTGTCTCTCAATGTTAAAATGTACCTATGATTAACACAGTTCCATTCTTTGTAAGTGGGAAAACCTACAAAATCAGCAAGGGATCAAATAATTATTGCTCCCACTGTATATTAAATGTTTGGACTGTTGTCAATGAATTTGTCAAATTCTGAAGTTTCCTTGTAACCCAGATCTGCTGTTTTTTCCCAGAAATGAGGGAGACATCTTGTATATTTAAAGATAATGCTCCAATCCCAGATATAAAAATAAATACTTATTTACACAAGAGCATGTACACCCCACTTGTCTGGACAAATTGTGACATTTGTGAAAATATTGGGGGGACATTTTGAGAATTAATCTTTCAAGACACTGCAGATCCTTCGGCTTGCGAATCTCTTAAATTCAAACCAAAAATGGCCTAAAATGTCCTCTGCACCTGCTTCACTTCAGCAGGCTGATTAACCACCATTCCTGTGATCCATTCCTGTAAACGCTGTCATGCTTTCTTCTCACATCAGGAAACAGACACCTGTCCAAAATGCTGTGCGAATATGAAATTGAACACCAGGCTTCAGAAATGAACATATGCTAAATATTTCGACCACTTTATGAGAGCAAATAAATGTACTTTTAAATTTACAAATTTACAAGTTTCCTTGTAGCCAGGATCTGCCGTTTTCCTGAAATGAGACTGACTTCTTGGTGAATAACCCTATCTTTCCATTACATTACATTAAAGGCATTTAGCAGCTCATCCAGAGCGACGTACAATTAAGTGCATTTGAAAAATATTATTGACAAAAACAATTACACCCAAGTTCAGTTCTTTGTGCATCCTGGCAAGGTTAACACTACTGTATTGTGAGACTTGTGAAAATAGGACAATTCCTCCTGGGTGTGTTGGGGGGGGGGGTAACTTTCTACACTTGCTCAAACTCCTTACTGATGATGGAAAATCTTTAATTCTACTTTAATTCTACGATGCTTTAACTTGTGGAAGAACCTTTGCACTTGTAAGTCGCTTTGGATTAAAAGCGTCTGCCAAATGACTAAAATGTAAAATGTTCTCACCTGATAAGATTATCTTGTTTGCTCACACAGTTCTTTCCATTCCATTCTCTTATGCATTGCATGAGAGAATATAACTTTCCCATTTCTTGTGCATACAAAACAACATATTACCTGTACTACCTGAAAGCTCCCATCAAGGAACCAATTCGCCTGACAAAGAACACTTTATATAGATAGGGTTCTATGGAATCACAGGGTTTCTATTGCAACCATATTTATTTGGGTATACAGCCTTCTTGGCAAAAGAAGGGTGATGTGGTGTGAATACTTCTGAAGGGTGATGTGGTGTGAATACTTCTGAAGAGTGATGTGATGTGAATACTTCTGAATGGTAATGTTATGTTGCTCTTACTTTATTGGTCTGCGAATGTGTGAGGCTTCTTCTGTTTTCCATAAGTGAGACTTCTTGTACATTTAAAAGAATGTTCCTTTGAAAATTATTCACAAAATAACTCCTGCTCAATCCTGCTGTTGCTAAGGTAACACCACTGAATTGTGAGATTCGTGAACAATTTGGCGGGGGATGTCCTAAGGAAAGAATCTTTCAGGATACTGCAGATCTTTGGTCTACAAATGTGCCCTCTTAAATTTAAACCAAAGATTTGACTCGAGTGGCCTGTGGCGTAGTGGTTAAGTTAAATGACTGGGACACACAAGGTCGGTGGTTCTAATCCCGGTGTAGCCACAATAAGATCCGCACAGCCGTTGGGCCCTTGAGAAAGGCCCTTAACCCTGCGTTGCTCCAGGGGAGGATTGTCTCCTGCTTAGTCTAATCAACTGTACGTCGCTCTGGATAAGAGCGTCTGCCAATAATGTAATGTAATGAGATGTCAGAGATTGAGTAACTGCAAACAATTATATTGTGGTCAGTTAGGAACAACTAATTGTGATATTAACAAAAGTTTAATTAACAATAATTATTTCCAGTCCATAGTGGTGGATGGAAAGAATTGTTAACTGTCCCCCCAATATTTGCACAAGTCTCACTATTCAGTAGGGTTTTATCCTTCTATCAACAGCAGGATGCACAAAGAAAATGGGTGCACTTGCTGTTTTGATGATTGTAACTAGAATTGAAGCATTATCTTTAAATGTACAAGATGTCTCCCTCATTTGTGGAAAAAACAGCAGATCTGGGTTACAAGGAAACTTCAGATTTTGACATATTCATTGACAACGATCCAAACATTTAACATATGTTCATTTATGAAGGCTGTGGATCTGGTGTTCTAGTTGCATATCCACATAGTTTGCATGGGTGTCTAGTTCCTGGCTAGCTTTGGTTGGTCATGGGGTGAGAATCAATCAACTAGATGGCTTTTACACTTCAATGATTTTTTGCTTTTATTTCATAAAATTTAAGTTACAGACACATGAAGTAAGAACAACAACAGATAATTATCCCTGCACCCAAAATATCTACACACGCACACAAAAAATGATATTGTGTTTTACAATTCCTCAGAGAAAAAGATTGTAACATTTAAGTAATAATATTTCCAAAAAAAAGATGTCACATTAGTCAACTATATAATTATACAATTCAACGGAAATATATATTGGCATATATGTGCTGTAAGTGAATCTAAATCTTACTGGAAACTGTTTTGTGGCTTCAGATGGCTTCCTGTTTCACTGGGGTACGAAACAGAGGTGACATTAATTTAAAATCCATCCAATTTTGAAAGCTGTTTAGTTGGCATGTTTTTTTCCCTCACCTCATAGGCTATGACTCATGATCGAACTAGCCAGGAAGCAGGCACCAGTCCAAACCGCAATGCTGATAAGCGGCTTAGAAATCAGATACACATCTTTCATAATTAAACATGTTGCGAATGTTCGGAATATTGTATAAAAACACAGCATGTGTTCCAAGTTCTGCCATTTCCTTGTAAGCTAATTCTGTTGTTTTGCAGACATGAGGCTGACTTTTTGTCAATCTAAAGAGAATGATGCTCCTACATTTATTGTCTATTGTTAATTTGGATCCCCATATTTGGATCTCCAACTGCTCCTTGGTTCAGTCATTTACGCATCCTGCAATCCACTCCAGTATATTTGCAAAAGGTCAACGGCCAATGCTACAGATTGCTGGTTCTCCCCATTCAGCTACATAGTGGTTATTCTAATAAAATAAGGTATTTCTCACATGTGCGTCGGGTTGGGTATTGTTTGTATTTCATCAATTCCGGTTCCGATTCTGCTAATCGGTTCCAATTCTTAATGGTTTCCAGTTCTGATTCCAGAATGGTTAAAAAAATGGTTTGATTTTCAGAAAACCAAACTGATCAACCAGCTAAAACGTGTTGAGCTAGGAGCTGGTGTAACTGGTCAACCAGCTACCAGCCGTTTCAAAACCGATCTTGAGCTGGTCAAACCATGTTGGGTACGGAGCTGGTCTGAACTGGTCCAAAACCTAGCTTGAGCTCTTTCTTTTCAGGGATGAGAGAAATAGGCTATGCACATTAGAATGTGCTGTGAGTGCAAACAGTCGGCAGAAAGCTCCTTTTAAGCCTGTTACATACTCTATGCAAGAAACGTTTTTCATGTCCTTCCACATTATGTGACAAGATGCAAGTGAGTGCTGCAATCCCATGCATTTCTGTTAGAGGCGCTGAATGTAAACAGGATGTAAAAACCCTGCTGTAAAATCCACCTATGCCAGCTTGACCATCTTGACCATTGACAAATTGTGATATTAACAAAAGTTTAATTAACAATAATTATTTCCAGTCCATAGTGGTGGATGGAAATAATTATTAAATGTCCCCCCAATATTTTCACAAATCTCACTATTCAGTAGGGTTTTATCCTTCTATCATTGCAACAGCAGGATGCACAAAGAAAATGGGTGCACTTGCTGTTTTGATGATTGTAACTAGAATTGAAGCATTATCTTTAAATGTACAAGATGTCTCCCTCATTTCTGGAAAAAACAGCAGATCTGGGTTACAAGGAAACTTCAGATTTTGACATATTCATTGACAACGATCCAAACATTTAACATATGTTCATTTATGAAGGCTGTGGATCTGGTGTTCAAGTTGCATATCCGCATAGTTTGCATGGGTGTCTAGTTCCTGGCTAGCTTTGGTTGGTCATGGGGTGAGAATCAATCAAATAGATGGCTTTTAAAGTTCAATTCATTTTAGCTTTCATTTGATAAAATTTAATTTACAGACACATGAATTAAGAACAACAACTGTTCCAGTTAACAGCTGTACTCAAAATATATACACACGCACATACGAAATGATATTGTGTTTTACAATTCCTCAGAGAAAAAGATTGTAACATTTGTAATAATATTTCCAAAAAAAAGATGTCACATTAGCTGATCAGCGGCTTAGAAATCAGAAACACATCTTTCAAAATGAAACATGTTGCAAATGTTCGGAATATTGTATGAAAACACAGCATGTGTTCCAACCTCTGCCATTTCCTTGTAAGCTAATTCTGTTGTTTTGCAGACATGAGGCTGACTTTTTGTCAATCTAAAAAGAATGATGCTCCTTCTTTTATTGTCTATTGTTTATTTGGATCCCCATATTTGGATCTCCAACTGCTCCTTTGTTCAGTCATTTGCGCATCCTGCAATCCACTCCAGTATATTTGCAAAAGGTCAACGGCCAATGCTACAGATTGCTGGTTCTCCCCATTCAGCTACATAGTGGTTATTCTAATAAAATAAGGTATTTCTCACATGTGCGTCGGGTTGGGTATTGTTTGTATTTCATCAATTCCGGTTCCGATTCAGCTGATCGGTTCCAATTCTTAATGGTTTCCAGTTCCGATTCCAGTATGGTTGAAAAAATGATTCGATTTTCAGATAACAAAAAAATACAAGTGTTGACCCAGCAAGCAATGGAATTGTTTCATTAAAATAACAAAGCTCAAAATATTATTACCTAATGTTCCGAAAGTAAATACATACAATCACAAAAAATAAACTCAAAATTTCTACAAAGGGAATGCAAAGTTCACAAAGTAAAACAAAAAAACTAGGTGGCTATAAAAACATAAAATAAACAGAACTGTGGACAGAAACGGGAGAGATGAAAGAAGATCTATCACTTGTCACAGTGATCCAGCTATGTTGATAGACAAGCTTGAAAATTGAGTCTAGCTGTGCATGAGCTGGTCAACCGGCTGTGAAAATCCAGCTCAATTTTCAAGCTGGTAAAGCTGGTTCTGCTGGGTGTGTGCTGGTCAATACCACAGAGAACACAAATCTGTTTGTTGCATTTTAAATATGACACTATTATGTTCATATTTATTATTTGTACATTTCAATATTCTGTTAATAACTCTTGTTAAATTGGGAAACCGCTCTTGTTAATGGTCTTTTTTGGCAATAGTACTTTCTGGCCTTCAGATGGACATAGCTAGCACAACACCAGATATGTATGATATATAGGCCTATGTATTTACATATTCGAGGTGCAATATTAATTTGCAGTCAGGAAGTCAAAGCCGTTTATTTGAAACATGCATGGCTTAAAATACTTGTTTAGGAACCGATAAGCAGAACAGAATTTTTCTTTTCTTTTCAGTTCCCAGCTTCATGGAATTTAGAACGGATTCTCGGTTCCCAACCCTACATGTGCATTGCGGCTGGTGAACATGATCATAATAATAATGTCGGCAGCAACATTTCTCTTAGGGTAGGTTTGCTGCAACTCGACTACATTCAGTATGAAGGAATTCACACTTTCAGAGTAACTGAAACTGAATCCAAAACTGTGGTTTGCTTCTTCACAGCATTGGGCAGGAGGTCTGGCAGTTGCTTAGTGGTGGTCACATCAAACTCCCAACAACTTGCATCTTGCTGCACTCAACTGTACATTTTATATAGTGGGACTGTTCAAAATCCATGAAAAATACAAAATAAAAAACAGCCACTGATGTGGAGAAAGTCAAACATTCCGGGCCATGCAGAATCTTGGGGCTTTAGACATGGATTTAGATCGGATTTCTGTCATTTTAAAATAATCCTCCTTCTGAAAATTATTTATGTTGTTCTTATAAATATTTTTGCGTTTGACCTCGTGATCTGCATCGGAGGCAAAACATTCAAAAGAGGAGGAGTCATATTTTAAATGCCACACTGATGGAATCACTGCCAGAGGGGCTATAAATACATGTGCTGAGTAGAGGAGACTGACATACTACCTTGTTGAGTGATTGGTAAGTGCATAGGCCTAAGAATAATTTATTTTCACCAAATTATTCCAAAAACATTATTTCTGTAAAATAAATACATAAAATAATTTAATCAATGACAAACTTTGTTTTCGCCTCTGATTTTCCCCACTAGGTTTTGCATGGTCACTGGAGACTGGAGAAGTGTGAAGAAGGATGATGATCTCAGGAGCCCTGTTACTCCTCCTGATATCCAGCGTCTCAGCTAATCTCGCAGGTAAAGCATCGTGTCTCTTAGCTTTCATTAGCGCTTCACTGCTCTCAATTCCAGCTGAATATAGCGATTTACAGCTGCACATGTGTCATAGAGAACGCAACTCCAGTCCAGGTATGACTTCTTTCAGCTAACACTGTTTTTACAATCGGCAATTTATTTAATTAAGGGCTGCATAAATAACAATGAAAGAAATATAAATAAAGAAATAGCCTGATAGAAAACAATGCTGCTATACATTTAATAAAATAAAAAGAACTGAGGACAGAAACAATAATGCATCAAAGAAGATCTCTCACTTGTGACAGGGCTCCAACTATACTAGCTGGACCAGCTTGAAAATTTAATCTAGCTGGTCAGCTAGCGCTGGTAGCTGGTTTGAGCGGTTACCAAAAATAGCTTGAGCTCATCAAACCATGTTGAGCTAGGAGCTGGTCTGAACTGGTCAACCAGCTAAAACATGTTGAGCTAGGAGCTGGTCTAACTGGTCAACCAGCTACCAGCCGTTTCAAAACCTAGCTTGAGCTGGTTAAACCATGTTGGGTATGGAGTGAGTCTGAACTGGTCAACCAGCTACCAGCCGTTTCAAAACCTAGCTTGACCTGGTCAAACCATGTTGGGTATGGAGTGAGTCTGAACTGGTCAACCAGCTACCAGCTGTTTCAAAACCTAGCTTGTGCTCTTTCTTTTCAGCAGGGATGAGAGAAATAGGCTATGAACATGAGAATGTGCTATGAGTGCAAACAGTCAGCAGAAAGCTCCTTTTAAGCCTGCTACATACTCTATGCAAGAAACATTTTTCATGTCCTTCCACATTATGTAACGAGATGCAAGTGTGTTCTGCAATCCCATGCATTTCTGTTAGAGGCGCTGAATGTAAACAGGATGTAAAAACCCTGCTGTAAAATCCACCTATGCCAGCTTGACCATCTTGACCACTGAGCTGGTCCAGCTGGGTATAAGCTGGTCAATGCCACAGAGAATAAAGATTCAAATCTGTTTGTTGCATTTCACGCATTTGTCTTATCGCCATCATTTAGTACATGTAGCAATGCTTAAGAAATTCCAGAAATTGACCAACTCAATGCCTAGTGAGGATATTTGGAGTACGCTTATTGGTGGTCGGTAACACGCTCCTAACATAGGAGCGTGTTACCGACCACCAACCTCAGACAGTAGTGTGAATACAATGCTCTTTAAAAAGCTTGTCATGGAGGTGAGAGTAGTATCATGGGAGACTTCAATTACCCAAATAGTAACTGGAATTTGGCGACCAGACAGGGAAAAAGTCAGGAAAAAAAAAGAAATGTATAAGATTTATGAAAACGACAGTAGGGGAGACCGGAGATGGTCGTGACACTTTTTACTGACTCACTCAATGTCAGCATATCATATAAGAGTCATTTCAACACTAGTGCAACCCTTTAAGTCTTAGGTAATAGTATGCATACCCTTATCGTCTTGCATTAGACAGTTTTATCAGCAGCCTTTTGTAGCAAAATTTCCAACGAGGTAAAGTTCTGCTTAAATAAAAAGCACAGGTCTTTGATGGACATGCCAGATAGCATTCCAAATGTTTAGGGATAGACATTTGTTTTAGGCTATACATTTCACATGAACAATTACATGACAACGAACCCCAAAGTAAATGGTACAACCATCCCCAATAGAATAGAATTGTAGCTTGTGACCACATGTGGTAACAAAATAAAAATGTTGATAACTGTTTGAAGATTAATAGCATAGAAGTATAGAAGAAAAACCTCAATTGACATTTTTAAATTTTTGATTATGGCTTATTCATGAAATTACTTTGGGTGAACTCTGACCCCAAAACTGAACATAATGACACCATATCATGCGTCATATGTTCACCTGAAAATCAGCGCCAAAGCTCAGTTCTGACCCAAAGAGTAGTAGAGAAGAGACAGGGTTCAGTGCTGGGTCCTCATTTATATAAATGACCTTGACAAAGACATTGAAAGGAGTTTTGTTAAATGTGCAGATGATACAAAACTAGGAGGTTTACTGAACAATTTGGAATCTACTAAAGTAATCCAGGAAGATTTAAAAAGAAGCCTGAAGTGGGCGGGAACCTGGCAAATAAAATTGAATGCTAGGACGTAGCCAAGAGTATTGAGTATCAATCTAAGGAAGTTATACTCACCTTTACAATAAAATACAATACCCTTGTTGGAACACACTTAGGCCTCTGGGGCAATATAAGGGCAATATAAGGTGAACAGTACCATGCTCATCTAGGTATTGGGTATCAAAAGATGACAAAATATTCTAGCAAATCCAATTATAAATATCAAATAAATTACAAAAACTTTGTGTTATTAATACTATTTTTCAGCACCAGTTGACAATGGGAGGGCTTATAGCGTTTCTTCAATGAATATTTATGTGGTATGCAGTCCTGCCAGGTATGTAGGCTTTTCACACCTGGCCTACCTCTAAGATGAAGCCTTTCCACAAAGCAATATTCAGTGAGCCATTTAGAAGACAGAAACAAATAAATTTTTTGATTCAAGAATTTATTTAAATCACAACACAAACTACATACAATGAAGATGCCATTCACAAACAGATTCCTTGGGTACCTTCTGGGAGTTCATTCTCAGATAGTGGTGTACTTGGTGTTTCTTCTACATCTTCATCTCTGAAAATATAGCCTACAAACAAAGATGCCTCTTTACCAACTAGCCTACGTCAAAGACAAAAACGCAAAGGTATTATTTTGAGATGTAATGTTTAGAATCGTTCATAAATTCAGAACAGAGTGGGAACATTACTGAATATTCAGACGAACACAGAGAGAAGTTGCAATACAGCTCAAATACACTTGCTTTTGGAGTTGGTCATTTAGCCAAGTATTTTTTTTTTTCTGCTATTTCCCCAAACATAGATACAGTATGCTAATATCGATTGTGCGCAGTTTTATAATCCTGGCTACACCACTGCACATCATGTATTATTTTGAGATGCAATGGTTAGAGTATGGGAATTTACAAACATGCATATTACTGAAAAAGATTATCAAATAGGCCCTAGTGCTTATCTTTGTTGCACAGGTAGCAGTTCAAATTGTACTCCTCTCTCTTGGGTCTTTCAGCGCACTTATCCCCGGTTATGGGTATGCAATTTGCACTTTGTGTCTGCCAAATGCCATTAATGTAATGTAATGTGTTAGCTTGTGTCTTTTTCATCTCCGCTCCCCCACCAGGCATACAAAACCTGAAGTCATTACATTACACTACATTATTGGCATTTGGCAGACGCTCTTATCCAGAGCGACGTACAGTTGATTAGACTAAGCAGGAGACAATCCTCCCCTGGAGCAATGCAGGGTTAAGGGCCCAACGGCTGTGCTGATCTTATTGTGGCTACTCCGGGATTAGAACCACTGACCTTGTGTGTCCCAGTCATTTATCTTAACCACTACGCTACAGGCCGCCCAGTAGTCCAGGTCATTCTTGCCATTTTCCGTAATGAAACGAGTTCTGTGATGCAAAATGTTTACCTCAAAAGAAGTGAATAGATGACATGCAGAAGCGTAGGCTAATTTAAAAAGTTTTAAAACAATTTAAAAAAAATATGGTTATGCCATTGCCCTTTTCACAAGGGTTCAGCCAACAGAACGCATAATAGTTTCTAATTCTAAAAATGAGCTAACTTAGTGTTACCGGCTCAAGGTAACAAAGAAAACGGCAGGAGAGACTTCGCAACTGTTCCACATTTAGGGTTTAATTACGTGAAAACATATGTATTTCAAACTGATCTCAAACGCAAAAGACAAAGCAAAGCTCCCGCCGCTTCTCTGGAAGGCCAGGCCCACTTTATGTCCTCGGCTGGGACACGCCCCGCGCGCTGGCACATCCCATCCGGGAACACACGGGACCAGGCCTACAAGACACCAGAACAGAAATAAGCAACATAAGGCAGAATAAGGCTGAGAGGCCCAAGTGGCCGTAACACCCTCCCCCTTAAGAGACTTGTAGGCTATCACAGGTCATTATGCCCACAACCATTATATCACCAATAATCACCAATTTAAATACACCAAATTCACCAAATGTGCTTAATTGGGCAACACAGTCCTTAAAGGTGCACACAATTATCCCAATAATCACAGAATTTAAATAAATTCCCATTTACATTCCAAAAATTACACCCCATTAACCCCTATTTCTCCAAAACCATTTCTCAACTGTCGTAACATCTGTAATCCGGGCCCTGGAAAACAAAGACGACAGATAGGAAAACATGGGGTAATAAGCATGAAATGTTAATCAGTGGGAGCACGGGACAAAGCATCAGCTACCACATTGTCTGACTGGGGGAACATCACCCACATCTATATCATGCTGGACCAAATGGGTCTGAAAAAAGCATCAGAAAGTCATGAATTAAACTTATGAGCTCAGCCCGCTTGTCCTCAGACAAGTGCTGTAACAACTGTGGAAGTTCTTTCAAGGTCTTAGAGTTATTAAGACGTGCTCGCAACACACTGTCGTCAGGAGCCCTGATCTCCTCCTGCTCCTGCTCTGCCACCGAAGGATCAAAAGGAGAGACAGGAGACACTATACCATCACTTAAGGCCACAGGCTGCACAACCGCACCACCTGCAGGTGTATCAGAACGCTCTTGATACGGCTTAAGCAGGTTCATGTGACAACTGCGAGCTTTTTCTCCTGTCAGGAGTGGCAATCATATAATTAATATCTGACACCTTTCGGACCACAGTGTACGGACCAGCGAACTTTGCATGAAACGGTGAGGATATAACTGGCAAAAGGGCCAGCACCTTATCACCTAATGCAAATACACGGCGCTGAGCCTTCCGATCGTAGCGCTGCTTCATCTTAGCCTGAGTGACAGACAAATTTTCGCGTGCCAACCGAGCTGCCTCATACAGACGTCTTTTAAAACCATTAACGTAATCACACAACGGTTTTGGTGGCTCCTGAAGGCCTGCACCATCCTTCAGTACAGCCAAAGGACCACGCACAGAATGGCCAAAGACAAGTTCATTAGGGCTGAACCCTGTACTTTCTTGTACTACCTCTCTTGAAGCAAGGAGCAACCAAGGTAATCCTTCCTCCCAGCTCCGTCCCAACTCCATGCAGTAAGCACGAAGCAGAGACTTCAACGTCTGGTGGAAACGCTCAAGAGCACCTTGGCTCTGAGGGTGGTAAGCTGAAGCTTTGTGATGCTTAATATGTAGTTGACACAAAACCTGAGAAAACACTCGAGACATAAAATTGGACCCACGGTCAGTCTGGACGGCCTTTGGTATACCAAAAATGGAGATGAACTGGGAAAGAGCCTTTACAATGGACCTGGTGGTAATAGAACGCAGTGGGTAGGCAGCAGGATAACGAGTCACCTGGCACATGATGGTCAACAAATACCTAGAACCACTTGTAGAAGTAGGCAACTGCCCAACACAGTCCAACTGTAAATGGTCAAAAGGACCAGCCTCCACAGGTATCGGCTCCAAAGGTGCAGGCCTGATGACCTGATTGGGCTTACCAATCATCTGGCAGATGTGGCAAGTTTTTATGTAAGCAGCAACATCTTTCTTTAACCTCGGCCAATAGAAATGGCGCATAATGCGGTCATATGTCTTTCTCACACCAGAATGCCCCAACAGGTCATGAGCGATCTTCATCACTGCAAGTTTAGCGGTGGCAGGCACAACAACCTGTAACCATGGCTCCCCCACCGAAGTGTCAGTGGAGGGGGTCCATTTTCTCACAAGCAGACCATTTTGAACAGAGTACCCATGAGCCATGCTCTCAAAAATGTCAGCTGGGACAGCATGGTCAAACAATGAACACAGGGACTGATCTGCACGCTGCTCTTTAACTAGGTCCTCATAGGACAGATTCAATGGAAAATCGGGTAAGGCAAACCTAGTTTTCTCTGCAGCCACCTTGACCCGCTTGGCTTCCGCCCCTGCACGAGCAGCCGAGCGGGTCACAGCACAAGCTGCAAACACCTCAGGGAACTGCTTCGAACAATCATCAGTTTCATTTCTCAGCTGAGGAGAAGACAACACTACTGGCACAGGGTTACACTGCCAAACGCGTCCACCTGCATAATTATTTCCAAGTATCACCGAGACAGAGTCCACAGGGAGAGCAGGGCGTACTCCCAACTCGACCTCCCCCTCAACTAACTCGGAGTACAGCATGATCTTATGTAAAGGGACTGCAAAGGTAGTGAGATCAATTCCACGAACCAAAAGAGATCTACCAGAACTTGAAGAGGACGAAAATGGCAGAACAGACTCCAAAATGAAGGACTCTGACGCTCCTGTGTCACGCAGGATTTTTACAGGAATTCTTTCGTCACTGCCAATCAAGGAAACATGTCCATCTGAAATGAATGGAGAATAATTGGAATTCGGTTCAGTAGAACGTGAATGTACATCCATCTTAAAAGGGGATGCAGCCAACATATCAGGCTTTACATAAGAAAAGCGGCTTTTGGAGTTTGATTTCAGCACTGGACAGTTCCCTTTCCAATGACCCTTCGCATGGCAGTAATAGCAAATTTGTTCTGAATCAGATTTAACGACTGAATGATCTGTTCCAGAAACTCGTGGTGTATTAACGTTAAAACTTTTATCTCTGCGAAAAGAACCAACATCTCTTTGCTCATCCGATGAGCGCACGTGAGCTTTGTGAGTTAACTCGTACTCATCTACCAAAACAGCAGCATCGGCCTCGTTCTTAGCCTGTTTCTCGGCAACATATGTCGCAACACGCTCGGGCAATGTGTTCTTAAAATGCTCAAGGACAATTAAATTCATTAAATTGTCATAGGTTTTAACATTAGAGGCAACGCACCATCGTTGGCATTGTAAGCGCAAATCTCTGGCAAACTCAACATTGGTTTGATCCGAACGTTCTCTCATGTTCCTAAAACGTTGGCGATAAGCCTCTGGAATCAACTCGTATGCTCGCAAGACCGAAGCTTTCACAGTTGCATAATCACGAGAGTCTTCCAAACTCAGAACAGAGAAAGCCCGCTGTGCTTTCCCCGTAAGAACGCACTGAAGCATAATCGCACGGCGTGAACTCGGCCAACCTTGCGCGTCAGCCACTCTCGAACAGGAGAAAAAAAGTATCCACGTCTTTTTCATTAAAAGGAGGAATCAACCGTAGACTAGTGACAAGATCCTTGTTAGCATCTACTCCAGTAGGTGTAGGCATTTTTCCCTGTCTAATAAGGTCCAAACGCTGAGCTTCAAGATCGAGCTTTTGCTGCTCCAATGCTCGGCGAGCGCGTTCATTGTCTTCATTAAACCGAATCCTATCTAGTTGCATTTGATGCAGAAGTTTGCTATTCTCCAACTGGATGCGAAGCAATTCTTTCTGCTCCTCAAAAGTCAACGTTTCCTTAGTTTTAGGAGACGGAGGATTTTCCTCCTCATCGGAAACGTAATCGGATTCATTAATCAAAAGCATATCACATAAAGCCGACTTCACAGTCTTTTTAACATCCCCTTTAAGACGCACGGATGGGACTTCAATTTTGTAATGACCAGCCAATTGTATCAACTGGTCCTTGGTTAATGCATCAAAGACAACCTTGGAAGGTTCTTCCACGAACTTTTCAATAAGTGATGTCATTATTCAAGTAACTGCGCGTATAACACCAACTGAACGAAACAATATAAGAGACTAATTACACCAAAGTCAGAAAACAAAACTAAACCGGGAAGCCCAGCGATAATAAAAGCCAAGACCAATGACCATTCCCCCGAGGCAAAACAAAACAAACCCATGTAATTAACTACACGCGAAGCTTCGAACAGGCCGGTGGTGGGATGAATTGAGCACCAAGCCCGCAGGTATGGCAAAACAACCAGAAAACTGGCGATTCCACCAATGCCTCGGAGTGCACCCGAGACAATTGCTCTAGCCACAGGAACTGTTCAAAAATAATAAACCACACGTCCCAAAAAATACGCAATTAAGTAAGTCTAAAAGGAAAGGTAAAAGGCCAAGCAAATATATCGCTGAACTTACCAAACCTTATTGTCCGACGTTTCGGTGCACGAATGGACGAGCCCCCATTTGTTACCGGCTCAAGGTAACAAAGAAAACGGCAGGAGAGACTTCGCAACTGTTTCACATTTAGGGTTTAATTACGTGGAAAACATATGTATTTCAAACTGCTCTCAAACGCAAAAGACAAAGCAAAGCTCCCGCCGCTTCTCTGGAAGGCCAGGCCCACTTTATGTCCTCGGCTGGGACACGCCCCGCGCGCTGGCACATCCCATCCGGGAACACACGGGACCAGGCCTACAAGACACCAGAACAGAAATAAGCAACGTAATGCAGAATAAGGCTGAGAGGCCCAAGTGGCCTACGCTTCTGCATGTCATCTAATTTAAAAAGTTTTAAAACAATTTATAAAAAATTTTCACAAGGGTTCAGCCAACAGAACGCATAATAGTTTCTAATTCTAAAAATGAGCTAACTTAGAGAAACGTCGACAGAATGTCTATTGTTTACTTAGAATTTGTCTTGTGGTCCGTTTCATTGTAGCATACGTCTGCAAACATACAAATTCTATTATCTATCAGGCCGTAGAACAAGCGACCCAAATTAAATGTTTATTATTGATCGTGTAAACTGAACTTTATATATTTAGATGTCAAAATAGTCCTCAAAGGATAGCACTTGCAGATGCCTGTTCCTGGCACATAAAAGGTTGAAAAGTACTGATGTAGAGCCCTTTCGAGTTTTAAGTGAACTGCATAAATAGTGTATTTTTTTTTTCTTATTTTGCTTGTTTGCTTGTTCATTAAAAACTTATAGATAATTGAACGTGTACTGTGTCTAAATTGCACAAACATACACTGGATTTCTTCAGGTCCCATGCAAGCAGCCTGCTCAGTGTGAAGTCAACTGAACATAGAGCTGTGGGAACATAGGGCTGTGGGAACATAGAGCTGTGGGAACATATCAGGGAAGTGAGAAACGCAGGTGAAACGAATAACAATGAATGAACAAACTGACAGGGTGACTACGGTGTGCACAGAGGGCAATGAAACACGGAAACGCGACGCATTTAGAATACAACACAGTGAAAAAAACAAAACCTGACATTTTCTACGTTTTCAATCGACACTGTTGAACACTATTAGCTCAAGGGCGACCTTCTGTCACTAGTAACCGTAATACAATTGTTAAGAATAGGCGTTCTCCCCATCCGTGCGCAATCAACCAACTTCTGTCCTGCAAAGAACGTTATTGAAGTGACAACATACATTTTAGCTAATAACATCATGATTCGAATGGTGTATAGTTTGTTAGGCTTGCATAAAACAACACAGATTTCTTTTTTGCCTGCATGACGAAACCATAGCATTTTCAATATGCACGTGTAGCTTCGGCAAAAACAGTTGTTGAGATTTTATGCCAAAAAAGGTTGATGTTTTACAACAAAAAATCCAAATGAAAAACCGTTGGAAATGGAAAATTCTACAACGTACATCAATCACCTTGCAACAAGAATTGCAAATTGCCCAGAACTTGCAAGCAAGTACGGACGCAGAGCTACCCCGCCTCCACGTGAATCAGAAATTATCCGAAGCGGGTCTTGATTTGTGAGAGATTTCTGTCCGTAAGCAGACCGAAAAAATGGAAACTTGTGGACCGGGGAAAGCAGAGGAGCGCATCTCCAAATAATAAAATGAGTAGACCAACGCGACGTGATTCCACTAATGTTGGACAGTAGTTCAGTGCTTGTACAATGGGAACGTACAAATAAACAAAAATGCATAAACTCTTGTTTTCTCACTCACGGTAGCTTGCAAGCTAACCAGCGAGCGAGTTTGGCGCAACAACGTGAATTTACTAACGTTGCATCGCAACCACCTGGCAGAACAATTTTCTTGTAAATTATTCTTGTAATGAGATTGTTAACAAAAAAACAGTTTTAATTGGATTGTGTCTATAATAATTATATCATTATGTTTGGTAACCGTTTTATAAAAGCAATAACTCCAGGGTGTGCTAAATAGACATTTTATCGCAGCTACGGGGGTAACACCCCTTATCTGTGTCTGTATACCACTGCCTGTCGTGTGTTTTTACTTAAATATGTCACATCAGCAGGCATGTTATAATTTATTTATTTTGCATTTTCAGTCACTGACTGTAATGCGTGCAGCATGAACGCTACATGTCTGAGCTCTCAGGAGGACGGAAACATGAACCCGACATGCAGCTGCAAGGATGGCTTTGAGGGAGATGGCCTTTCCTGCCACAACCCCATGGCCTGTGCCAGTGGAGGCTGCTGCTCCTCTGGCTACCGCTGGTCCTCGGACGGCTGCGTGGACATCGACGACTGTGCTGTTGAGGAAAAGTGCCTCTCCAATCTGACCTGTGAGAATACGCCCGGGTCTTTCGACTGCCGGAATTCAAGCACGATGCCCCCTGCAGACTCCGAGCCCCCAGCAGCCCACCACATCACGAAACGCAGCGTCAACCCAAGCTCCGTACTGTTCCGGTGCGGGGCTGTGATGTGCGCTGCGGGTCAGGATTGTTACGCTGTTAATGGAGTCACGCAGTGCCGGGACCCGTGCACTTTCAACTCTCGCCTGAATGATCCGTGGCGTGCCACCAACAACACCAGTCAAAACCCTGTGAGGTGTGATCGATCTGGTAACTGGCAAGGCTGGTACCGTCTGTTCCTAGGGGCGGCTAGTGTGCAGATGCCAGAGAAGTGTGTTCCAATGCGCAGATGTGGGACCCATGCCCCACTCTGGCTCCCAGACGGCCACCCAGAACCATCGCATGGAATCGTCTTGAGCCGCGTCTGTGGGCACTGGTCTTCAGATTGTTGTTCTTTTAAATCTAATCCCATCCACATCAAGGCCTGTCCTGGAAATTACTTTGTCTACAAGTTTGTCGACCCATATGCCTGTTCTTTGGCCTATTGTGCAGGTATGTTACCTCCTTATCGCTCATGTTAGATGGATGAGTTTTTGTTGAAAATGTCTGCCGTTGCGCAGGAACGTAGTTGGTGGTGAACTGTGCTTCTTGCCAGAACATTTCAGTTTCAAACCATAGGTGGACAACTAGTTTTTGTACATTTGGACACAGTAATTCAGTAATTCCATAGCCCGTATTTTCCTTAGGTGACACTGTGGGACGGTGATGCCTAGTGATATGCCATGGAGTGCCAAGAGTGTGCAGGTTTTTATTACAACCACCAACACCACAACAGCAAACCTCCGACTGCCAGACAACTGCTCTTACTGCCTGAGCCATGTCTCCCTCTAAATGCCAACCATTTACCATTACTCTCTGGTGTGTTAAATAGTGAAGGTGTTCTGATTGGTTGGAATGGAAACCTGCACTCTTGGCAGTCCATGGCACATCATTAGACAGCACTGGCTTAGGATAATGGGTGGGGAACTGGGCTTGCAGCTCAATGGTTGTTTCTTCCATTCCCAGGCAGGGTACAACTCTTGTACCTCTGAGTAAAGTAAAGAATAAGCTGTATAAGCCTGTCTGGATAAGAAAATTTACTGAACACCTAAAATGTAAACTGCCCTTTTTTAGATGTCAACACCGCAGTATGCGGGTCCTGCAGACCAGATGAGTCCTGTGTGAGTGAGGACAAAGTCAACTGGCGGTGTGAGAGACAAGGTGGAGGTAGGTGAAAGGGCTCAGAGCGTCTCAATCCATCTCACTGTTAAAAAATGACATCTCTTGTCATACATTTGTCATTTAAAAGTGCTCAGAGAGTGCTGGTGCTTGCTTCTTTGTTAGCTTGTTTACTTGCTTGTCTGTCAGGGGTTTTTTGACATGCCTGTAAAGAAAAAGACACTTGCATTATTTCAGAAGAAAATTACAGAACAATAGCCAATAGCTTCTCAAAATAAGTTTTTACTTATGTTAGAGGTCTGTCTATTTTCATTAATATTTATCATAATTATCAAGATATTGAGATGAATATCTATCAAGGCACAAAAAACAGCTATCAATCTGTTGCATCTAGAATGGGTGGAACGAATAGCTTGATGTGGACCAAGAATCCTCATGCCCTAAAAATCATCTTTTCTCGCTCAGAGTTGGGATCCCCAGACCTGGTGTGTGGTAGGAACTCCATGCAGGTGGGGTTAGACAGTTCTGTCCTGGCAGGCAAAGGTCTGAATGCATCATCCGCACACCTGGCCGACTTCCGCTGCACGGCACTCAGCGAGAGAAAAGGCGTGGTGTGGTTTCGGATTGAACGCAAGGGGGGGAGCTGTGGTACCCAGCTGACGGTAAGGGCTCACTCCTTTAGGGGAGTTCTCAGAGCAGAAAGTCAAAAACCTGTGTGTTCTTTTTTTGTTTCCTATTTTTAATCATTATTATGACAAAGGATGCACAACATGTATTTTTAAGTTACTATGGCGCTACCTTCCTCCTACTGCATGAATGAGAAAATCTCACTGATCTACGATACAGATGGGACCCCGTATAACCAATTATTCCAAAAAAACACGCTGTGTGTGATGGCGATCTCGAAATTGGCAGTCAGCCACACTTGTCCGAATTATGTCAACTATTTCTCCTCTCTTTTTACAGACTAATGACACCCACGCCACTTATTCCAACACTTTATTTGTCTACCCTGTTGCCAATGGAAATGAAACCTTTTCCATTCCGGAGAGAATTCCACTCTCCTGCGTGTATCCTCTGGACACTGAAATCAGCCTGGATGTGGCCATCAGACCCCAACTGTGAGTAATAATAATAATAATAATAATAATCATAATAATAATAAACAAACACATTAGGATGTATAGAAAGAGTGGATTAAAGATAGTGGATTAAAGATAGTTAAAGGGTAAAGGACTGAAGTCATTTTAAAAATCGTATGTAAATTACAACTGGGAACAGAACATGGGACAGCCTGTAGCATAGTGGATAAAGTGCATGACTGGGACCTGGAAAGGTTGGTGTTTCAAGCCCCGGTGTAGCCAGGCCCTTGAGGAAGACCCTTAACCTTGCATTGCTCCAGGGGCTACTTTCCCATGTCTAGCCTAATCAACTGGAAGTCGCTTTGTATAGAAAAAATCAGCTAAATAACAAATTATATCATAAAATAATAAAATAGGACATAAACTATGAGGGGATAAAAGCCCTGGGGCCTGCATGATGAAAGTATCTGAACTTAGTCGAGTGAAATCTAAGACAGCTGGGTCAACAAACCCTACACATGGCAATCACGGATAACAGGTATCACAACGCCGGTTACAATCTGGTTGCTATCTGTGTGTTCACATCAAAGGGCAGTATTTGTAGCAATGAGCCAATCACACACAGTCACAGAGAGAGCCAGGGTTTGCCATAGGCCAAGGCAAGCATTCATAAGTGCACCTTGAGGGATGAAAGGGGTATTATTGAAAAATGTAAAATTTTATTTTGTCAAATCCTTTAGCCTACGCATGAGTGAGGTTTTCTCACAAGAAATCCTAATTTAAGGAGCAGGTGACAGTATTTTTACACATAAGGTTGCTTACTCATGAACCTTCCAAACTAATCTTAAGAGAATCCTGTCTGTATAGTTTAATCGAAAGATACCTTAACATGTAAAGGTTGCTGGCTAGCCCACTGACTGTAGCCTGTAGCTACGAGGCAAATAGATCCGTAACCTCAAAATGTTTTATTGAAATATGTTGTAATCAATATTGTGCTCTTAAGATGCATGTGTTGTGTTTTCCTTGAGTGACACTAGTAATGTACAGCAGAAGGCTGTGTTGCCTTTGCTGTACTCATTTCAGTGTTCAGGAGTAGTCTACTGTGTGCGATGTATGTGGGAGCTCTCAAGCTCTATGCCACATCATAATGCTAGTTTAACTTTGGCATTTTTTTAATCCACTTTTAATCTCTACAGATGAACCATTTTTGTGAGCACCATTGGGAAATGTGTCTAGTTCAGCAGGTTTGTGTCCAGTTTGCCTTATTCTATGGTATTCATTAGGTCTCTGGACGGGGCAGTGGTGCGGGCAGGCTCCAGGCCCAATGCGGTCATGTCTCTCTACCGCAACGCCGACTACACAGACCCCTACTCTGCGGGCGCGGTCGTCCTGCCCCTGGGCTCCGCCCTGTATGTGGGCGTGTCTGCAGAGGACACAGCTGCAGACAGGTTTGCTGTCATTCTGGAGAGCTGCTACGCCACGCCCACGGCTGACTCGGATGGCCCCTCGCGCTTCTCCCTGATCCAGAACAGGTCAGTACCTGCTCCCTGATCCAGAACAGGTCAGTACCTGCTCCCTGATCCAGAACAGGTCAGTACCTGCTCCCTGATCCAGAACAGGTCAGTACCTGCTCTCTGATCCGGAACAGGTCAGTACCTGCTCCCTGATCCAGAACTGGTCAGTACCTGCTCCCTGATCCAGAACAGGTCAGTACCTGCTCTGTGATACAGAACTGGTCAGTACCTGCTTCCTGATACAGAACAGGTCAGTACCTGCTCCCTGATCCAGAACCGGTCAGTACCTGCTCTGTGATACAGGACTGGTCAGTACCTGCTTCCTGATACAGAACAGGTCAATACCTGCTCCCTGATCCAGAACTGGTCAGTACCTGCTCTGTGATACAGAACTGGTCAGTACCTGCTCCCTGATCTGGAACAGGTCAGTACCTGCTCTCTGATACAGAACAGGTCAGTACCTGCTTCCTGATACAGAAAAGGTCAGTACCTGCTCTCTGATCCGGAACCGAGGTCTGAGGTCTGAACGATGCTTCAGCTGTGTGAGGTCTGAACGATGCTTCAGCTGCGTGAGGTCTGAACGATGCTTCAGCTGTGTGAGGTCTGAACGATGCTTCAGCTGCGTGAGCTCTGAACGATGCTTCAGCTGCGTGAGGTCTGAACGACGTGCAGGCGCAGCGCGGCTGGTGGACTGAGGAGCAAACAGAAGTGACAGTGGGATAAAGGGTTGTGTTGGAGGGTGTGTGCCTTGATCTGCTCCATAGAACTGGCAGATGAGGAAAGGGGTGTGTGTGTGTGTGTGTTGTTAGATGTTGTTTTCCCACCTCCGTGTCCCTCCTCCAGGTGTCCTAGCAACCGTCGTCTGGTGAAGGTGGAACAGAGTGGGCCCCTTCTCCCCGGCCGCTTCACTGCCTTGGTGAACTTATTCTCCAGTGACTACAGCGCCATCTTCCTGCACTGCAGTCTGAGCATTTGTGACCCAGGACAGCCCACTTGCACCCAGGTCAGCTCTTAACAGCACCGGGTTTATCTTTCTCTGACAGAATACCCTCTGCCTGTGTTTTTCGAAAACCCAAGACCAAAACCTTTCATTACATTACATTACATTTACATTATTGGCATTTGGCAGACGCTCTTATCCAGAGCGACGTACAGTTGATTAGACTAAGCAGGAGACAGTCCTCCCCTGGAGCAATGCAGGGTTACGCGCCGTGCCCAACGGCTGTACGGATCTTATTGTGGCTACACCGGGATTAGAACCTCCGCCCTTGCGTGTCCCAGTCATTTACTTTAACCACTACGCTTTCAGACCTAAACTACAGACAACAACAAAAAAATCCAAGAATCTTACTGTTAGAGCTTGTGTGACTGCTGGCTCCTACCCCACATGTCAGTGACCAGTCCAGGTGGATGCAGTGGGTTTTTATTGATGCTGTGCATCTGCTTACAGGGACAATGGTGGTGGCACGTAAACATTAATCTTCACTCAGCATTCATTGCTCCGCCTACAACATGTATATACAGTGGCGTCAGGATGTTTTAATTTGAAATGGATAAAATTGTCATTTATTCCATCATTTACACTCAATAGCCCATAATGACAAAGTGAAAGCAAGTTTTTAGAAACTTCAAAAACTAAAAGTGAAATATCTATCATTCAGACCAATATATTATATTCAGTTCTAAACTTGTCATACCACCAGCATCTCATGTAATTCCTCTTCATCACATTGAAACTAATGTACACTGTTCGCAGCAGCTAAATGGTCTTTTATTCATTCAGTTAATCTCTCTTCACAGAAATGCAAGTCCAGAGTGTCCCGGTCTGTGTCCCTCAAGACACCTGTGACCATTGGACCCATCACCTGTAAGCCTCAGCCCAGAATTACCTGGACAAACCAGCAAATTAGTTTTACTGTGGAGCCTGTTATTGATATATAGTTAATTGGATTTTGCGGCTAGTTTGACAGAAAATTACAACCGACATGGGAGCAAACTTGCTGTTCACTTCTGCTGAAACAGCGTTTATCTGTGGCCGGAGTTGCTACATACATACTTTGGGCCAGTTGCCGTGGCGTTCTTGCATTTGCGTTGCTGTGGGAGGTATGCACTTGGTGTTAGTGCAAGTGCAAAATGTTCTTGGGTTAGGATTACTAGAGGATTCCTGTGGTTTTCTCTTGACATTTCCTGACTTGATGCTTGACTATTTAGCAGTTTTTTCCAGTTTACTCTGGAAAGATTAGCTAGAATATTTGATTGATTGATTTACTTTGGGGAGAAAGACTAGCATGGGTGCGGCTCTTGTTCGGATATCTGTACTCTCAGATGCTTTCGCAGTGAGACACACACAGGTAACAATCCGGTTTTACCTTCCAGGGGAGATGGCAGCCTGAGTGAACCCCTAGGCATTCACAGGTGAGCACAGACACTTTCTCTCACACATTCGCTGTGGAGCACACAAAATGGTCCAGTATGTCAATGTGTCTTTGATAACTACGTAATGTAAACATTTCATTATCGATCAGTTTGTGGTAGAATATCATTTCCCAAATTAAAGGGTTGCTTCTTAATCATATAAAATCACGGTAGGTCTCACTTTTTCTCTCTTCCAGGAGCTTGAAACGAATGGGTCCCCATCTGCGTTGTGTTCCTGGCCTCTTTGTTTCTACCTGCTTTGATTGGTCACATGGGTTTCAGTCATTGGATCTGTTTTTTCTGATTGGTCACATATCGACAGTGTCTTACTGTGTTTGTCGTGAATGTTCCAGTGTAACAAGGCATGCGGGGAATGAAAAGAAGAAGCTAGAAATGATTTGAAGAGCAGTTAAACAATGATCCAACAGGTCTGTTGAGCATAAATAGGAAGTCAGCCCCATTAGAAGTGAGACTGGAGAATAACATTTTGTGAAGAGATCACTGGGTGATGCGACCAAATTGCTGTAATCATCACACAATTATAATTATAATCATAATCCAAACACTGGGAGTCCCTTAAAAAGCTTCTAATAGATTTGTGTGGACTCTCTAGTGCTTTTACTGTGATTTATTCCTCCTTTTAACCTGTTCTATGAGCAAATAAAAAAAATTAATAAAAAAAGAATTAATCTTAATGACTTGTCATTTACATCATTTTACTTTTACCCATGTTTGCATTACATTACATTAATTAATTTAGACCAAGCAGGAGACAATTGCCCCCAGGAGCAATGCAGGGTTAAGGGCCTTGCTCAAGGGCCCAACGGCTGTGCGGATATTATTGTGGCTACACCGGGGATCGAACCACCAACCTTGCGGGTCCTAGTCATGTACCTTAACCACTATACTACAGGTCCGCTTTGGGAATAGAGCTTCCCACACATACAATACATGCCATGCTAGATGCTGTAGGAGAAACGGAACAAGGGGTTTCATTTCGGCCCATTTCTCCCTTACAAAACCCTTGCAATCCCAGAATCAAAATCGCCAGCCTCGTCATTTCGCCATTCTGGAACGAATATAGCAACACAAACAATCTTTTGGTAAAGCAGATGCGCTATTCCAATTAATCCTGAAAATCTCAAAAAAATCTGTTTGGTGGTTTTTATTTAAAAGATGAGTGAAAATATGGTTTTTTTGGTGTTTTTTTTTTCGCTATTCTACAAACTTTTTAAAGCTTTTTAAAACTTAAAAAAACTTTTTACAGTTTCTCACCCAATTAGAACACGTCCTACTTTTAAAGTGACTGGTGCCCTTTCCTAAAAGCGGGTTTTCATGTGTTACGGTTCTTATTCAAATTGACATTTTCAGAACGAGGCCCCTTTGAAAAGTTAGCTTGTCTGTTAGCCAGTGACTCTATAACGTAAGGCATGGCACAACTGCTAGCCACGTGTCTCGCGAAACATACGATGATACATTGCCAGAGCCACATGGAGCCAACAACATGGCGGAATGGAAGTGACGTCACTCCAGAAAAGAACATAGAGGCTCTGCTGGGTATGAGCATGAAGTCATCCAGAAATGTGAAAAGACTTCCGCTGAAAGATACATCATTGTACACTACACTGGGGGAGTGGAGGAAGGCAGAGTTTTAGCCATTTCGTTCCTACCCTTCGGAAAATTAGACAGTGGAGGGAGGGAGTTCACAATGATCGATTTCCGGGACACAGAGTGGAGGACGGTGGTAGTGGAGTTAAGGAGTATGCACTTTCCGGCTAATGGGACGCAGTCGTTGTAGTTCAAGGCTATTTCTCACCGCATTCAAGATGGCAGTTAGCTCAGCTAACATTAGCTATCGATTCAGAACTATCTTGTTAGTTACTAGTACCTAGCGATACAACTGTACAAAGCTATAATTAAGCTATTTAAGTTAAATAAAAATATGTTTACACCAACTGTGATACTTACCTATATATCTAATTATCTATCTAAACTTCAGGCTAATGTTGCCCTGCTGTTCTCAGATCTGATTACGCAGAATAACTAAGGAACATTATGTCTTACCCTGGATCAATGGGTAACATACTTTACACCACAAAAATGATATTAGCATGTCATGACCAGTCAGATTGTGCAAATAATAATGTTTCTATGCCGATCAGCTTTTTTGCATCTAGCATGTGTTGTAGTTGGTCTTGGGTAGCAACCTATGGAAAGTAAGTGCATGCATTCTCTTTTTGCGCTAGATTAGTGACCTAGCTAACTAGTTGGTTTAAAACAAACTTTTTTACCGTAACTTCAGCTATTTCATTTTTGACTCGGCCCAGAAAAGGCAGAAAAGAATGTTGTTCAAGGCTGGTTGGCTACTTCATTTAAAGCTCTTGCTACTGTGATGTTTACATGCAAGAGCCATTATGTATTTGACCGATACAGTCTCAAACTACTCATGGTTCTCTTTTCTTTTAAAATGAAATAAATATTCGTCATTAATAGTTCAAGTTAGTCTGGAAAAATTTGAATTAATCAGAACGCAAGTGGAATATTATAAAATGCAGAATTGTTTACTTTCTGATAACACAAGATATCATTGGTCAGGGCATCCACTGTTTATATAGATATGATTACATTACCTTCCTGGCTGGAAATTCAACCCAATTGGCAAAAGACGACAAAGACAGGAAATTCACAGTAGCACTGAGAACATTATCTTGACCTATGCACTGACAATACTTCCAACACACAATGCATTAATACCTGCTATGGGTACTGTAACTATGGTGGTCTACTTCAAAAAACATGTACCTCCGGTTGAATCAACCAAATAGATTATTTTAGGAACGCAGGAGGAGGAGATTTTCTTAAAATATTTTGTTGCTATATGTACATGAAATGTACCAATTGTGTCTTTCTAGTAATTATTGCTCTGTAAAATAAACGAAAAGAGGTAATCATGGCCATATCTGACCTAACGGTAGCAGCCATGAAAATCAATGTTCAGAACTTCACAGCAAGTAAAAGATTTGTACATGTTTTGTCGAATTTATGATGATTGATTTTATTTAAAATTGTATTAGTTTCTGTTGTAAAGTTCTATTTTGCATTTATTTCCTGTCATATTGTACTGCTTCTCCTGATTTTTCTTAACAGGGAACTCTTGAAAGTGAGACACGTCTCAATGAGTCCTGCCTGTGTAAATAAAGAATATATACAAATAATCAGGAATGTATTGTTAGTCACCATAGTAACGGTGGGGTCGCAGGGGCGCTGGAGCCGATCCCAGCATACATTGGGCGAAAGGCAGGAATACACCCTGGACAGGTCGCCAGTCCATCACAGGGCACACACACCTTTCACTCACATACTCATACCCATGGGCAATTTAGACTCTCCAATCAGCCTAACCTGCATGTCTTTCGACTGCGGGAGGAAACCGGAGTACCTGGCGGAAACCCACGTGAACATGGGGAGAACATGCAAACTCCACACCGAGAGGCCCCCCGGCCGACCGGGATTCAAACCCAGGACCTCCTTGCTGTGAGGCAGCAGTGCTACCCAGTGCTACTATTATTAATAATATTTATAAAATTATTAACTCAAGATCACCATATGCATAACCCATGATTTATCATTATATATCTTAAAGGTTTTGGGAATCCTCAAGCATGTTTCGTATTTCTTATATTATGTTCAGTATTTTGTTCCATTTTATACAGAAATAACGTGGTTTCGGAATTCTGAAATGATCAAAATGAACCCCAACACAAAATTATTGTGCTTAAATTTCCTATTTGAACTGAAGTGTTAAAGTCTCTGGAGTTAGAAAAGTAATCAGTGCACTTCAAGGCTATCAAAGCATATAGCCACTCTCTGGGGTTAGACTGCATAGATTTCTGACCAATTCTGTGTGCATGTGTGCCAACCCACAGTAATGAATAATGCAGGAAACAGGCTATGGTTATTTTACTTACTATAGTAGTCTAAGTAACAGTATGTTGAGAATCATGAGGGATGCTAAGTTGTTATTTGGATAAAATTACTCAATGTTTTGTTGTTTGTTGATCTTTGCATAGAGCTGTGGTTGACTGTATAATCATTTTAAACCTGGTATTGTCACTCAGTGCACTGGTCAACTTGCTGACTTCCTCTGATATGGTGGCAATAAGTGGCTGTAAAGTAATTTAATTCTCTCCCCTGGAGCATACATCCGTTGCCCCCACCTTCTCGGCACCCATACTGGGTGGGAGCATGTGAAAGAAAAACTCATGCATTGTTCCCAACACTTTTTAAGACTTGCAATTTGGTTTCTATTGTAATACTTTTATTTATATTTCATTTGGAATTGAAATGTGATGAACTAAGTGACCTACTTGGTGAAAGAAATTGTTAAACTGGTTTCGCTTACTGAACACTCACGGTTACACAGGGAATGCTTGGATGCCCCCTGCAAGTTGGTCTAGGGAGGATGCACGTTTACGCTTACTGTATCACGGTGTATTGCATCCGTAGACCTCTGACAGTAAATCAATCTCCTCCACTGTACCTTTTCATTCATGTTGAGAATGGGGATAGCGAATGTTGGTCTTCTTAGGTCCCTGAGCCGATCGGACACACCCAGAAGTAGCATCTTACACAACCTCTGAAATGACTGTAGACATCAAGCCAGCTCATGAGACATGCACATAACGCAATGTCACATACAGTGGGACCAGCAGGGGACTGTTCAGGGAGTACATCTCAGTACTGTGAGGGAGCAGGGGCGGGAGACCAAGAGCGACCGGGAAGGGATCACAAAGTTACCAACGATAATTTGGATAACCACTAAAATAGGCAAGGAATATAAAACAGAAAATGGGAGAGACTCCCTGGCAAACTATCCACCGAAATCAAACTAGCACGAAATTCCCAAAGTGGGTAAGTTTTGCGTGAGAAAAATCACTGCAAAAAGGGAACAAAGCTCCCCGGCGATACGCCAACCAAAAATCTGACCTGAACTATAATGGTCAGGAAAAACAAAACAAGATTTGATGGGCGGTCTCGAAAGGGCTAAACCTTAAGCGCCAAACTCTACCACTCGCTCCTCTAAACAGAAGCGGAACCAAGCAACAAAAATAGGGAAGGTTCTCAGGAACTAACCAACCCTAAGGAAAACAATATAGGTCCCTTTACTTCGATCTAATTTCTAACTAAATGCTTTTCAAGACTAAAAGCGATACCGGTTCTGTGCACGTGTCAAACTGAAACACCAAAGCTCAGAGCAGTGCCAGGAAGAGACTTAAATAGCTCTCCACGCAACTGACTGCAATCGGCCATGATTACACCCGCATTCCACATGCGGGGGGTAATTTCTCCTGCTGAACTTGGCCGGCACACCCTCTTGAGGTCTAGAGACTACTGGAATTTCCAGAAGTAGACAGTGAAAACCATGACAAGTACAGGATTCCTATAGCGATCAAGTCTAAATTATAAATACGAAATCTTCCAAAGGTAGATTCATTCATCATTCATTCATTATCCTAACCCACTTATCCTGAACAGGGTCGCAGGGGGGCTGGAGCCTATCCCAGCATACATTGGGCGAAAGGCAGGAACAGTCCAGGGACAGGTCGCCAGTCCATCGCAGGGCACACACACCATTCACTCACACACTTATACCTATGGGCAATTCAGACTCTCCAATCTGCCTAACCTGCATGTCTTTGGACTGTGGGAGGAAACCGGAGTACCCGGAGGAAACCCACGCAGACACGGGGAGAACATGCAAACTCCACACAGAGAGGCCCCAGCCGACA
This sequence comes from Conger conger, assembly GCF_963514075.1. Classification (NCBI taxonomy): domain Eukaryota; kingdom Metazoa; phylum Chordata; class Actinopteri; order Anguilliformes; family Congridae; genus Conger; species Conger conger. The sequence continues at coordinate 78,990,705 of NC_083761.1, forward strand.
GGGATTCGAACCCAGGACCTCCTTGCTGCGAGGCACAAAGGTAGATAACTAATCTAAATTATTGTTAAAATGGAGTCAGATAATATGGAGTCTCCCTATTGTGGAGATTCATGGTCGGCCCGGACCAGTAGAAAGCGGAAGACAGAGTGGTACTACTGTCTTTGTAACTTGCTTTATTTATTGGCTGATCTAGTCTCCCCACATAGCGGTCATTAACATTTAACCCTACTTTCTTTCAGCAACACCAGAAGGACAAGCACGCAGATACCTTCACCCTCACTAAATTCCGTCGTTGGGTTAGTGCGGGGCTTACACATGGTTTGACATGGAGTGACTGTTGTTAATTGGAAAAGGCGTTCTAATAAAAGGAAACGTGTTAAAGTAACATATACTAATTGGAGATCAGTGAATACTCCTTTTTTTACCTTTTTTGTCTGTGAATAACCAACCTCAATTGTTCAAGAATGCATATTTGGAAGTCAAGTTGTTTGTAATGGCGGCACGGAACAGAAGGCGAGTCAGGGACTGTCAGGAACCTACCATCAACTGCTCACCACCCCATCATTGGCAAAAAAACAAAACATTTTATTATGGCAAATGGGCAAATTAAATACACAAATGAATACAACTGAAACTAAAATAAAAAAACTGCGGGTTGCTACACTTGTTTTTGTTGAAGTAGATATCGCTAGCTACACTGTTTGAAGTCATTTTGGAAACAAATCCCCCGACTGATGCTACTGCTAGTGTAACGGGTTACAAGTTACCGAGTACTAAACACCCTAACTAACGAATAGGCTAGGTCAGGGGTCGGCAACCCTGGTCCTGGAGAGCCGCAGGGTGTGCTGGTTTTTGTTTTCGCCTTAATACCAGCAACTGATTCATACCCAAAAAACCAGGTGAGGCCAGTTAACTGAGTAATAGACTGCTTTAGTTGATCAATTAAGTGCTGAGTAACAACAAAAGCTAGCACACCCCGTGGCTCTCCAGGACCAGGGTTGCTGACCCCTGGGCTAGGTGAATGTGCTTGCCAGTATCTGGTTTACTGACGGGCATATCAATAATTTCTGGGGGCCTATAAATAGGCTGCAGTAACGAGGTACAAGAAAATGCCTTACCTGTCCCGGTATGCAAGTTCCTGTCTGACTTCAAGGTATGTTGCTGTTTGCTCTGTTACTTGCAGCCACGTAATGTTCCATGTAAGCCTGATGATCATTTTTTATTGTAGGTCGCCATAGACGAGATGGTGGAGCTTGAGACTCTGCACGTGCATAGCCTATTGAAGTATTTATTTTAATCTATCTTGTTAACGGTATGAGTAGGAAAGCATTTAATGTTGTAGTTAAAATGCGCTACAATATTGCGTTTGAATAAACTGTCTTTACTGAATTCACGTCTCTGCTTGTTCATTTACTTGAACAAACCTAGGTGGGGATTGATCACCAATCCTCGATTCTTAAACCATTTCCTTGTGCGTAATTCCCAAGGTGGTGTAATCTAGTGGTGTTATGTCAGGTCACACTAGCTACCAGGATGATGGCGATGAGAAACAGCCAAAGAAGGAAAGCAAAGGGGTTGAGTGATTACACTGACTGCTCTGTTGCTTCGTATAGCCGAAAGAAAGGCCTCAACCAACCCAAAGTGACAGGAAAAAAACAAACAAAATTTTTTTTAATTCCAAGCTGCCTTGTATCAAAGTCCAGAGGCTCAACTATTCAGACAAATGAAACCGAATGTTTTGCTTTCTGACAGGTTATTTGCAGTATAGTATAACTGCAATTAATGACACTGCTTTCATAGCATGAGGATGGGTTGAAAGTTGGGTTGCCATAAAAATAGAAACAGACAGCAAGCTGCCCTGAGATTGTCAAATCACACACTTTTTCCATTGTGTTCAAGTAGCCTACTTTGTTAAACAACTGCTATGCAGTGGTGCTGTCAGTTTCTGTAGTTGTGTTTCTGGTGCTGTTCGGAACATGAGCTAATCGTCTTCCGGACACAGGGAGGTTGTGTAGTTATTCATTTTCTCTATAGCCTAATTATTGGTCCAATTAACATGAATCAATGTGTTTTTAGTGTCTGGGATAGTCAAACAACCATAATCATAAACCACATTCTTCAGTCGAAAAACTACGATTGAACAGATCATCTGGTGATATATATATATATATATATATATATATATAGTTGGGTGCAGACATACAGTGGGCTCCAGAATTATTACCAACCCTGACTGGTAATGCACAAAAAAATCTCAATGGCAATGTGAAACATACTGCACTTTATTGTTTCAATGAGGAAAACTAAAACCCTTCATTCATTAAATAAAAAATGCATTTATCCCAAATCAAGATTTCATCATTATTGGTTCCGTACAGTACTTGGTGCATTCACCTCTGGCATTGAAAAATCATGGAGTCTTTCCCTGTAATGCTTGACATGGTTGAGAAGAAACATTTGTAAGGATTGCAGACTATTCCTCTATCCTTTCAAGGTTTTGCGCTTATTACTGTAACTGCCCTCTTCAGTGCCGCCCACAGGTTTTGGATCAGATTGAGCTCCGGCACCTGAGATGGTCATTGCAGAACATTGATCCCTTTGTCACAGAAACATTTCAGGGCGGCCTGTAACGTAGTCGTTAGTGGCAAGGTCGGTGGTTCGATCCCCGGTGTAGCCACAATAAGATCCGCACAGCCGTGGGGCCCCTGAGCAAGGCCCTTAACCCTGCATTGCCCCAGGGGAGGATTGTCTCCTGCTTATATTTTACTATGGGTATGCAGTGTTTCTCCATTTACTTTCCGTGGGTGTGGAAAACATTTAATATGTGCTAACAAGTGTGTCACTAGAATGTTCTTTGCTGAATATTCTAATACTGATGTCATAAACACTACTGGTACTTAAATGCAATGGAGTCCTAGAACACACTGACTTAGAATTCAGAAAAGAAAAAGAAAACAATCCAAAAAACATATTACTAACTAAAATAATTACTCTTCAAACTAGAATAACCACAAGTGACAAACACAACAACATTACCCCATGCAACTACACCACAAGTTGGCACTAGCCAAGGATGTCAAAAAAGTATAATTCAAAAGAAAAAATATAATGCAAATGAAAGTGAAGAGTAATTCATAAAAATAAAATGAAATTATTTCAAAAATTATAATTAAATAATAATAATTCAAACAAAATGAAATAATATTATTCCATTATAAAAAAAAAGTTTCCTTTGAATGACACTTCTTTCCTTTGAGTTTTGACTTCATACAACATGGTTACCGGCAGAGGGCAGCACTCTACAACCAAAAAAAATTGAATTCCAGGCTAATTTTTCTCACATAATGTTAAAACGTGTCATAAAAATTTAATTCAAATAAGGTCGGTGTACCCACCGTATTAAGAAATGCGTACAGTGTAACCCTCTGGTAAAAGTATGGCTAATGAGTCACTTGGCCATAAAAGCCAGCAAAGTGTGACAAATATGTGTGATGTCCTTTTAAGAGCTTGCGCTCAAGCATTTGGCATCAGGCGTTTGGCAACACAGAGAATGGAATAAGTCAAGACAGCAGCAAGAAAGCTAGAATCCGGAGACCAGTTGGCCATTTAATTTTTTGTTTTAAATGTGATCATGCACCCCGTAGTTAATCGGCAAATCTCCGGTGCATTTAAAATTAGAAGGTGCTGTACGCAAAGCGCTCCCTTCCACCGCATCAGGAGGGTAAGCCAATGCGTTTTTGTTTTTTTATTCTTTGAGCCTACGCAATGCATTGCTTCATTAATAGATTTTTGAAAGAAGCAGAATTTTCCTCACGTATGGATTACTTTTGTTTTCGGAACTTTTGTTTGTTACGTTATCTTTGGATTTGTGTTTCTGCGGATGCCGGCTAATTAATACATATACGGACATCAAACTTCTTCAACTGTGGAAAAAAAAGCACATTCAGCCATAATTTCCCATTCTTATCGGTTTAGTAATTATTGGTTGTACATTGTTGTCTGGTTGCCTGTTGTAAGTAATATACATTTTCCGTTTGAACATATCCCGCGAATACAGCGTGTTCTTACCGTTAAAAGGCTTTGAATTTGTTATTGCATAAGACTGCAAATGCAGTCATGCAGTGATCACAACTTCATTGCATTAGCTGAACTCTTAATGGTTCTCTTCACACACGGTTTGCACGGTTTTTCTCAAGCTTTTACCAACATAGAGAAATGTGTCCCCCATAACAAAGAACGTGTGTGGTGTGTGAATACGAGGTGGGAGAGCTGGGCAAGGCCTGAAAAATGTTTGCGTGTTCTCCCCGTGTTCACTTGGGTTTCCTCCGGGTCTCCTGCTTGGTCTAAATTAATTAATGTAATGTAATACAAACATGGGTAAACGTAAAATAATGTAAATGACAAGTCATTAAGATTAATTCTTTTTTTATTAATTTTTTTATTTGCTCATAGAACAGGTTAAAACGAGGAATAAATCACAGTAAAAGCACTAGAGAGTCCACACAAATCTATTAGAAGCTTTTCAGGGGACTCCCAGTGTTTGGATTATGATTATAATTATAATTGTTTGATGATTACAGCAATTTGGTCACATCACCCAGTGATCTCTTCACAAAATATTATTCTCCAGTCTCACTTCTAATGGGGCTGACTTCCTACTTATGCTCAACAGACCTGTTGGATCATTGTTTAACTACTCTTCAAATCATTTCTAGCTTCTTCTTTTCGTTCCCCGCATGCCTTGTTACACTGCAACATTCACGACAAACACAGTAAGACACTGTCGATATGTGACCAATCAGAAAAAACAGATCCAATGACTGAAACCCATGTGACCAATCAAAGCAGGTAGAAACAAAGAGGCCACAGGAACACAACGCAGATGGGGACCGTTTGAAGCTCCTGGAAGAGAGAAAAAGTAGAATCATTTGTGAGACCTACCGTGATTTTATATGATTAAGAAGCAACCCTTTAATTTGGTAAATGATATTCTACCATAAACGGATCGATAATGAAATGTTTACATTACGTAGTTATCAAAGACACGTTGACATACTGGACCATTTTGTGTGCTCCACAGCGAATGTGTGAGAGAAAGTGTCTGTGCTCACCTGTGAATGCCTAGGGGTTCACTCAGGCTGCCGTCTCCCCTGAAAGGTAAAAACGGATTATTAACTGTGTGTGTCTCACTGAGAAAGCATCTGAGAGTACAGGTACAACAAGAGCCGCACCCATGCTAGTCTTTCTCCCAAAAGTAAATCAATCAATCAAATATTCTAGCTAATCTTTCCAGAGTAAACTGGAAAAACCTGCTAAATAGTCAAGCATCAAGTCAGGAAATGTCAAGCGAAAACCACAGGACACTTGCAGTAACACCAAGTGCAGCAAGTTTGCTCCCATGTCGGTTGTAATTCTCCGTCAAACTAGCCGCAAAATCCAATTAACTATATATCAATAACAGGCTCCACAGTAAAACTCATTTGCTGGTTTGTCCAGGTAATTCTGGGCTAAGGTTTACAGGTGATGGGTCCAATGGTCACAGGTGTCTTGAGGGACACAGACCGGGACACTCTGGACTTGCATTTCTGTGAAGAGAGATTAACTGAATGAATAAAAGACCATTTAGCTGCTGCGAACAGTGTACATTAGTTTCAATGTGATGAAGAGGAATTACATAAGATGCTGGTGGTATGACAAGTTTAGAATTGAATATGATATATTGGTCTGAATGCTAAATTAGATATTTCGCTTTTAGTTTTTGAAGTTTCTAAAAACATGCTTTCACTTTGTCATTATGGGCTATTGAGTGTAAATGAGATGAAAAAATGATAATTTTATCCATTTCAAATTAAAACATCCTGACGCCACTGTATATACATGTTGTAGGCGGAGCAATGAATGCTGAGTGAAGATTACTGTTTACGTGCCACCACCATTGTCCCTGTAAGCAGATGCACAGCATCAATAAAAACCCACTGCATCCACCTGGACTGGTCACTGACATGTGGGGTAGGAGCCAGCAGTCACACAAGCTCTAACAGTAAGATTGTTGTTGTCTGTAGTTTAGGTCTCAAAGCGTAGTGGTTAAAGTAAATGACTGGGACACGCAAGGTCAGTGGTTCTAATCACGGTGTAGCCACAATAAGATCCGTACAGCCATTGGGCCCTTGAGCACGGCGCTTAACCCTGCATTGCACCAGGGGAGGATTGTCTCCTGCTTAGTCTAATCAACTGTACGTCGCTCTGGATAAGAGCGTCTGCCAAATGCCAATAATGTAAATGTAATGTAATGTAATGAAAGGTTTTGGTCTTGGGTTTTCGACAAACACAGGCAGAGGGTATTCTGTCAGAGAAAGATAAACCCTGTGCTGTTAAGAGCTGACCTGGGTGCAAGTGGGATGTCCTGGGTCACAAATGCTCAGACTGCAGTGCAGGAAGATGGCGCTGTAGTCACTGGAGAATAAGTTCACCAAGGCAGTGAAGCGGCCGGGGGCAGCGGGGGCCCACTCTGTTCCACCATCACCAGGCGACGGTTGCTAGGACACCTGGAGGAGGGACACGGAGGTGGGAAAACAACATCTAACAACACACACACACACACACACACACACACACACACACCTTTCCTCATCTGCCAGTTCTATGGAGCAGATCAAGGCACACACCCTCCAACACAACCCTTTATCCCACTGTCACTTCTGTTTGCTCCTCAGTCCACCAGCCGCGCTGCGCCTGCACGTCGTTCAGACCTCACAGCTGAAGCATCGTTCAGACCTCACACAGCTGAAGCATCGTTCAGACCTCATGCAGCTGAAGCATCGTTCAGACCTCACACAGCTGAAGCATCATTCAGACCTCACGCAGCTGAAGCATCGTTCAGACCTCACACAGCTGAAGCATCGTTCAGATCTCACACAGCTGAAGCATCATTCAGCCCTCACACAGCTGAAGCATCGTTCACACCTCACACAGCTGAAGCATCGTTCAGACCTCAGACCTTGGTTCCGGATCAGAGAGCAGGTACTGACCTGTTCTGTATCAGGAAGCAGGTACTGACCTGTTCTGTATCAGAGAGCAGGTACTGACCTGTTCCAGATCAGGGAGCAGGTACTGACCAGTTCTGTATCACAGAGCAGGTACTGACCTGTTCTGGATCAGGGAGCAGGTACTGACCTGTTCTGTATCACAGAGCAGGTACTGACCGGTTCTGGATCAGGGAGCAGGTACTGACCTGTTCTGGATCAGGGAGAAGCGCGAGGGGCCATCCGAGTCAGCCGTGGGCGTGGCGTAGCAGCTCTCCAGAATGACAGCAAACCTGTCTGCAGCTGCCTCCTCTGCAGACACGCCCACATACAGGGCGGAGCCCAGGGGCAGGACGACCGCGCCCGCAGAGTAGGGGTCTGTGTAGTCGGCGTTGCGGTAGAGAGACATGACCGCATTGGGCCTGGAGCCTGCCCGCACCACTGCCCCATCCAGAGACCTAATGAATACCATAGAATAAGGCAAACTGGACACAGACCTGCTGAACTAGACACATTTCCCAATGGTGCTCACAAAAATGGTTCATCTGTAGAGATTAAAAGTGGGTTAAAAAAATGCCAAAGTTAAACTAGCATTATGATGTGGCATAGAGCTTGAGAGCTCCCACATACATCGCACACAGTAGACTACTCCTGAACACTGAAATGAGTACAGCAAAGGCAACACAGCCTTCTGCTGTACATTACTAGTATCACTCAAGGAAAACACAACACATGCATCTTAAGAGCACAATATTGATTACAACATATTTCAATAAAACATTTTGAGGTTACAGATCTATTTGCCTCATAGCTACAGGCTACAGTCAGTGGGCTAGCCAGCAACCATGTTAAGGTATCTTTCGATGAAACTATACAGACAGGATTCTCTTAAGATTAGTTTGGAAGGTTCATGAGTAAGCAACCTTATGTGTAAAAATACTGTCGCCTGCTCCTTAAGTTAGGATTTCTTGTGAGAAAACCTCACTCATGCGTAGGCTAAAGGATTTGACAAAATAAAATTTTCCCTCAAGGTGTACTTATGAATGCTTGCCTTGGCCTATGGTAAACCCTGGCTCTCGCTGTGACTGTGTGTGATTGGCTCATTGCTACAAATACTGCCCTTTGATGAGAACACACAGATAACAACCAGATTGTAACCAGCGTTGTGATACCTGTAATCCGTGATTGCCATGTGGAGGGTTTGTTGACCCAGCTGTCTTAGATTTCACTCGACTAAGTTCAGATACTTTCATCATGCAGGCCCCAGGGCTTTTATCCCCTCATAGTTTATGTCCTATTTTATAATTATATAATATAATTTGTTATTTAGCTGATTTTTTTTATACAAAGCGACTTCCAGTTGATTAGGCTAGACATGGGAAAGTAGCCCCTGGAGCAATGCGAGGTTAAGGGTCTTCCTCAAGGGCCTGGCTACACTGGGGCTTGAAACACCAACCTTTCCAGGTCCCAGTCATGCACTTTATCCACTATGCTACAGGCTGTCCCATGTTCTGTTCCCAGTTGTAATTTACATACGATTTTTAAAATGACTTCAGTTCTTTACCCTTTAACTATCTTTAATCCACTATCTTTAATCCACTCTTTCTATACATTCTAATGTGTTTGTTTATTATTATTATGATTACTATTATTATTATTATTACTCACAGTTGGGGTCTGATGGCCACATCCAGGCTGATTTCACTGTCCAGAGGATACACGCAGGAGAGTGGAATTCTCTCCGGAATGGAAAAGGTTTCATTTCCATTGGCAACAGGGTAGACAAATAAAGTGTTGGAATAAGTGGCGTGGGTGTCATTTGTCTGTAAAAAGAGAGGAGAAATAGTTGACATAATTCGGACAAGTGTGGCTGACTGCCAATTTCGAGATCGCCATCACACACAGCGTGTTTTTTTGGAATAATTGGTTATACGGGGTCCCATCTGTATCGTAGATCAGTGAGATTTTCTCATTCATGCAGTAGGAGGAAGGTAGCGCCATAGTAACTTAAAGATACATGTTGTGCATCCTTTGTCATAATAATGATTAAAAATAGGAAACAAAAAAAGAACACACAGGTTTTTGACTTTCTGCTCTGAGAACTCCCCTAAAGGAGTGAGCCCTTACCGTCAGCTGGGTACCACAGCTCCCCCCCTTGCGTTCAATCCGAAACCACACCACGCCTTTTCTCTCGTTGAGTGCCGTGCAGCGGAAGTCGGCCAGGTGTGCGGATGATGCTGTAAGCCAGTCATAAGTAACATTTGGTCTCATGCGCTGGTCAGCTTGCTGACTTCCCCCTCCTGGAGCATACATTGTTAGCCCCACCATTGGCACACATGCCTGTGGGGGAGAGCTAGAGAAGGATTCTTAGAGGCGCCTTCTTGGGCCCTCTTTTCTCACATTCCAGAACAGGAATATTGGAGATGGTATAAAGATGTTTCATGATAATCCCAGGTCAGAATATAGTGATGTTTGGTATTATTCTGATTGGTTCAGTGCGACTGGTGTAATGGTCTAGTTTTTGTAACAGTCTACCTTTGATATCACAACCATTCAGGAGCCGAGGGGAAACTGGGCAAAAGCTGTCTCTGTAGAAGCCATGTGTTTTAGCCCCCTGCCTGGTGGGCCTGGCTGTAAATTATAGATGGGTGACTCACTTTTAGGGTCAAGAACTAAGGCCTGGATTTCGGAGATAAGGAGAAGAAACCAAACAGTCTGGGATGTCTCCTTTCCTTTCATTCACCCAAATCAGGTTTATCCAAAAGGTATATTACCATGAGAGGCACAAAGACATATTTACAGCATAATGCAGTTATCATGAAGACTCCCAACTACAGCATTCATAGATATGATGGGGCGGCCTGTAGCATAGTGGTTAAGGTCAGGAAGGGCTGCCATTTGTGAGGGGCCTGAGAGCTGGGGTTTCAATGTTGTTTAGACTACCTGTTGGGGAGTTAAGATGTATGAGTGGTCCAAGGCCAGTTGGGTCATGGGAAAAGAATCCTCCCGAACATTGGTGACCTCCCTGTGACCCCATACCTGGTCACTTCCAAGGGGGAAGACTCCGGACAATGCCACAGTGCCCTCATTTGGGCACTGCTGTCATTACACCGGTGACTGCTCTCTTAGATTAAATATTCAAAACTGCTATTAAGATAGTAAATAGACCCGGTAACACCTTGAAAACATTGCCCATGTGATCCTTGTATTATTGCATTAAGTCTTATGTAATGGTAACAGGAATTGCATGTAAAATGGATAATCAGGAGGGAAGTTTCATGATAACTGCAACATAATAAAACATAAGGGTAATCTGTTTGGTATGGATGTGATCTGATAAAATCAAGGAATCGGATGAGATACATTTCATACCAAATGGAATTTAATAAACTATAGTTTCAGTATCCCAAGGGAAAACCTACACGTCCACTCTTGGTAATCATCTCATTTTCCCTACTCAACAACCCCCAATGGTGGGGGTCTAAATTCCAGATTTGACCACCCCTCCAGGTTGATTTATGGCACTGCCGCCTGGTTTCAAACGTATGATTTGGCATAAAAGCAAGGGAGACAGACCAATCTAGGAAGATCGTATTCGACTTCCCACACAACATGTCTTGTGTATGCATGTATGTATGTATGTATGTGTAGCAGTGGAAGATCGTATTCGACTTCCCACACAACATGTCTTGTGTATGTATGTATGTATGTATGTATGTATGTATGTGTAGCAGTGGAAGATCGTATTCGACTTCCCACACAGCATATTGTACGTGTATGTAAGTATCAGGAAGATCGTATTCGACTTTCCACACGGCATATTCTATACTCTGTGTTTGTGTGTAGTCCAAGCAGGCTAGGTATGATTATTTACTCTCTCTATTCTTAATTTGTGTATTTTATAATTGATTATGATATTCTGAAGCTAATAACCTACCTGTCTGCGAATAAACTATTTTGTTTGTAACTTGCGTGATCTCCATGACTCTAATTCATCTTGTACCTTTTCAGCCTAAATTACAACTGAATACTCAGGGGGAAATGGTGGCCAAAGACCGACCGATCGGCGGGGCGGTACACCTGTGGTAGTTCTAAGCTGTGCGGCCAGCAATTTCTGTCCCTTAAGGGTCGGGGGACGCACGGCTCTTGTAATCTGGTGCGAAGGGAACCCATGGGCGTTACGGCGCTGGTTCCTGCCAAATTAGCTCTAAGGAGCCCAGTTAATGCTACGCCGACCTGGGCTCGCAACTATCATGGCAGGTTTGCATGTATTGTGTTGACTGGACCCTCAGCCTCTGAGTTCTCCACCGAACTGAGATTTCAGCAGTAATGCTAATCCCGGGAGCATATATTGAGTAATGGTGGCGCAGGTACAAGTTGAATGTAATCACTCCCGAGGTCCGCGTAAATTGCAAACCCAAATTTCTAAATTATATTTTAAATGGAGTCAGATAAACGAGTAAAACTATAGTAACCACTAAGCGTACAATACGGCCCCGTTTGAGAACGGAGAATATTAAGAATTGTACTGATCCGTTTCTGGCCAGCTATAAGCGGGATATGGGGCAGGTCAATCCATATCCGACCCATGGCAACGGACCCAGTATATTCTTAAATATAATTGTGCTCTGTTCTTGTACGGAGGATAATAATTAACCCAACTAATGTTCTCCCAGCAACGCCAGAAGGACAAGCACGCAAAACCCCCTTCGGCCCCCGCTAAATTCCGTCATTGGGTTAGCTGTGGGGTTTTACAGTTGGTGACCCCGACGTGATCAAATTTTCATTCATATCTGAATTGTCTGCCGATGTGATCAAATTTCATGCATGTGTGTGGAATCTGGAGTTTTACAGTTGGTAAACTCGACTTGAACAGCTTTCATCCATGTGAGATTCGTCTGCTGAGGCTTACAATGGGTGAGGTGTCTGAAGTTTGTCCCTTCTGGTGGTGTTGTTGCATTCCGGCATGATACCCGTTACCGCAGGTGTGTGGTTTTTCTTCCATCTGGTTTTGCTGTCCTTGGTGTGGTGAGTAGCACAATTTCTTTCATATCGGCATATGTTTGGGAGAGTTATTTTACTGCATGTACACTGTTTAGGGAATCGACATATCTTGTACAGGGCTGGGACCGTAGAATCCAGTCATATTTGCAGGTTACTACCTCTCAGGGTATGTAACGTAATTATTGGAGGAGGTAAAGAGAGAGAAATGTTGATGTGCATGTTTTGTAACGGCGCTGTGTTGCTGTGGCTATTAGCTTAGAGAGCAAGTAGGCTCCGGTAGCAACATGTTTGCAAACAAGTATGTCAGAGAGAAGGTAAAAGTGTTTAGAACTGTGTGAAGGGATGAGTGTTTTATGAGCTGGTAAGCTTTGAAAGTTGATTAATAATACATATATGTGTGCAGTCTGTTAGGATGCACATATATAATATTAATTTTGGAGTAAGCTTGAGCTCCGTTAAAGGTGGCAAGTTTCTCCATTATAATTGCATAAATTGTTATAAATTGCAACTGAGTGCTGAATCAGGGGCATAGCCTAGGTTCTAGGTTCCAGACCTAGAAGCAGAGTCTGGAGAGTGCTGATACTGAACCCATGGTGTCTGTGTTCCACGGCGGGTATACGTCTCAAGCCCTTTGATTGTGGTGGTTATAACAAGTATGGTGTTTATAACAAGACTTGAGACTATCGGGTATCCGTCCGTAGGGAGCAGCAGTTTTAAGTCTCAGTGATTGAGGCCTGTATCAGTGGTTGCGATATCTCTGTATACTAGGCCCGATGTTACGTCATAGGGCCGCTGGGTGCCACAGCAGATATAAGTCTCCACCCCTCTGATGCGCTGCTACAAGGTTGGGGAATATTCTGCACATGGTGCCTATGTCTAGACCTCTGAGACTGGGGTCGGGTGTCGCCTCACAGAATTTCTGTCTTTCTGAGCTGCTGGAAACTGAGTCCTCTGGCATGTGCTACCTGTATTGGCAACAGTTGTATACTTGTAATTAAATACATAGGCTATAGTTTGGAAAGCATTTGTTATAGGCATGTGGATAGTTAAATATACAAGTGTTCTGTAATAAATGTCAAATAAACTTTGCCCTGGTAGGGATACATTCTTAATAAAAAGGAAGAATTCCCTGATTACATCATTTATCCTATTAGGATAAATTAAATTATTTAGGCATAGGCCAAATGTATAGTGCATCTTGGTGTACCATATTAGTTTCCTCTGCTTCACTTTGTGTGCTCTAGTTGCACCACTGTGAATGCAGAGAATTTATATTGTTATATACGGTATACTGCATGTCTGTGCATGTCATTTAAGAATTGTTAGTTAATAATACTAATATACTTACTTGGATGCCAGTTAGATTAACTGAGGCATGTGTGTACCTAAATCTAATTGTATGTTTGTGTGGTTTCTCCCACTAACACAAAATATATATATTAGAATATTTTCTAGACCTTAGATAAACCAGTTAATGCCATGAAATGAACCCTTTAAAGTTTTCACTGATTTACAGTGACTTGTGGCATCTGTGCCTATATGGTGAGGTGTGTACCACAGGAGAGGTCTTTATAGCCCAGTAACACTGAATTGGCTTATATTTTGGAAGGTGTTCCAAATGAAAAATGTTTAAGCAAATTTCAGAGTAAAAGAGAAGAAGCAATTCCTCCTCTTATTTACACCTCTGGGCATAAAACCTAACAAGGGGGGTCATTTTCTGGCAAGGACTGATTTATGGGTCATTCTACTCCCCCCACAGTTTCAAGCTTTTCAGTTTCTCACTGCCCCCTCACAGCTCCCTTTGTGCGTCTTGTCTCTCCTTCCCTAAGTGTTTGTCACGTGTGGTGTTTCTTGTTGTAAGAGCAGTGAACCTGCACTCTCAATGGTTTATCTTGAGAGAGTGTATGAATTGTTTTGTTTTGATGTTGTTTTTGATCAATTCTTTAATTTGATTACAGATTTATGCAGACATTCACCCTGCATAAATGTGTATATTTTTATTGTTTTTGATTAATTATTTAATTCTATTGCAGATTTATGCAGACATTCACTCTGCATAAATGTGTATATTTTAATTGTTTTTAATCATTCTTTAATTTGATTACGGATTTATGCAGCCATTCACCCTGCATAAATGTGTATATTTTTATTGTTTTTAATCATTCTTTGATTGGACGTATGGATTTGGGCAGACATTCATCCTGCATAAATGTTTATATTTTGAAGCAAATAGCCGCGTTATACATCTTGTGTTTGGTATATGTTAGTTTTAACCGTCCCAGCATTCTGTTCTGCATGCAATATACTGCAATATAGTAGTATGCATGGCTACAGGCACAGCTCGATAATTTAGTTCCTGAATTCTTAGGCAGACGTGCCATCCAAATACTTATAGGATAATTAATTATCCTAAATTTCATCAAGTTTGGTAAACCAGATGATCACTGGTCTCAAACATATCATTCATAGTTTACAAAAAATAAATTCACGGCTGTTAGATCTGAAGCGCAGGCGCTCCATTCTATTAGCTGTTCACTTGTCCATCAGACCCATACCATCGAGCGTGTCTTAGCCTGCATAACATATGCCAAGGGTTGGTTTGCTGCTGCCAGCAAGATATTCTGGACTTTTGTCTGCACAAGAAGCCTAGTTATGTCATAAGGGAGTTCATTAAAGCCTTAGGCTGGCATAGGTGGATTGTGTCAGAACAAAGATAAATATTCTTTATCCACCTCATTAATGTGTCTATGTATTGTTTGTATGTTTACTATAAATAGCTGTACTGTCTATATTGGATTCTTGGTTTCTTTTTCCTTTGATTAACCTAAAACAGGTCTATCTAAATTCCACTACCATACGCTCAACCTGCGTAGGAGTGAAGAATCAGGTATTTAAATTAGATCACCGTATTGGTGCATATCTCTATAAGGGACATGAAGACCATATTGACTACTCGCACTGGTTGTCATGAAACATCTTGTCATTATTATATGTCTAACAATATTTTCCCATTTTGTGCCAAATGTATTGGTGTTCAGTTTTTGTCTGGCCATGCTGAGATCGTCCAGGTGTCTCACCCACAGTAGTACGTCATCGGCGAGATGAGCTCCTTCACGCATGAAGGTCTGACCTTTCCAGTGAGTCACTTGATTGACTGGAAGTGATTGAGGACTTCGTAATGGGTCAGATCTGCGTTCTGAGGAGAATTCCGCTGGAGGTGGACATCTCTCTGTGGTGGAAGGACACTATTTCTGGACAGTGTGCGTGGTCTCTGACTGACCTAATGGACCTGGTGCAACGGGTCGTCCAGGGCTAGCTCCTCTACCAGCTCTGCCCAGGATGCCTACACATGGTGGACTGCTGGGACTGGGTATTCTGAGGGTCCGTCATCACCAGCCTCATTCCACTCCCTAAAATCTTCTACCCCTGCTGTTTCGGTGCTCAGCCCCCTGCAGGTGCCAACACTGTCGGGATTGAGACCCCAAGCATCCGCAGGGAATTACATGTACAGCCACGGCTATCACAGTGACCCCTTGGAACTGTGTTGTTTGTCCCTTGGGGCCATGGGGGGGAATCTGTAAGCCAGTCATAAGTAACATTTGGTCTCATGCGCTGGTCAGCTTGCTGACTTCCCCCTCCTGGAGCATACATTGTTAGCCCCACCATTGGCACACATGCCTGTGGGGGAGAGCTAGAGAAGGATTCTTAGAGGCGCCTTCTTGGGCCCTCTTTTCTCACATTCCAGAACAGGAATATTGGAGATGGTATAAAGATGTTTCATGATAATCCCAGGTCAGAATATAGTGATGTTTGGTATTATTCTGATTGGTTCAGTGCGACTGGTGTAATGGTCTAGTTTTTGTAACAGTCTACCTTTGATATCACAACCATTCAGGAGCCGAGGGGAAACTGGGCAAAAGCTGTCTCTGTAGAAGCCATGTGTTTTAGCCCCCTGCCTGGTGGGCCTGGCTGTAAATTATAGATGGGTGACTCACTTTTAGGGTCAAGAACTAAGGCCTGGATTTCGGAGATAAGGAGAAGAAACCAAACAGTCTGGGATGTCTCCTTTCCTTTCATTCACCCAAATCAGGTTTATCCAAAAGGTATATTACCATGAGAGGCACAAAGACATATTTACAGCATAATGCAGTTATCATGAAGACTCCCAACTACAGCATTCATAGATATGATGGGGCGGCCTGTAGCATAGTGGTTAAGGTCAGGAAGGGCTGCCATTTGTGAGGGGCCTGAGAGCTGGGGTTTCAATGTTGTTTAGACTACCTGTTGGGGAGTTAAGATGTATGAGTGGTCCAAGGCCAGTTGGGTCATGGGAAAAGAATCCTCCCGAACATTGGTGACCTCCCTGTGACCCCATACCTGGTCACTTCCAAGGGGGAAGACTCCGGACAATGCCACAGTGCCCTCATTTGGGCACTGCTGTCATTACACCGGTGACTGCTCTCTTAGATTAAATATTCAAAACTGCTATTAAGATAGTAAATAGACCCGGTAACACCTTGAAAACATTGCCCATGTGATCCTTGTATTATTGCATTAAGTCTTATGTAATGGTAACAGGAATTGCATGTAAAATGGATAATCAGGAGGGAAGTTTCATGATAACTGCAACATAATAAAACATAAGGGTAATCTGTTTGGTATGGATGTGATCTGATAAAATCAAGGAATCGGATGAGATACATTTCATACCAAATGGAATTTAATAAACTATAGTTTCAGTATCCCAAGGGAAAACCTACACGTCCTCTCTTGGTAATCATCTCATTTTCCCTACTCAACAACCCCCAATGGTGGGGGTCTAAATTCCAGATTTGACCACCCCTCCAGGTTGATTTATGGCACTGCCGCCTGGTTTCAAACGTATGATTTGGCATAAAAGCAAGGGAGACAGACCAATCTAGGAAGATCGTATTCGACTTCCCACACAACATGTCTTGTGTATGCATGTATGTATGTATGTATGTGTAGCAGTGGAAGATCGTATTCGACTTCCCACACAACATGTCTTGTGTATGTATGTATGTATGTATGTATGTGTAGCAGTGGAAGATCGTATTCGACTTCCCACACAGCATATTGTACGTGTATGTAAGTATCAGGAAGATCGTATTCGACTTTCCACACGGCATATTCTATACTCTGTGTTTGTGTGTAGTCCAAGCAGGCTAGGTATGATTATTTACTCTCTCTATTCTTAATTTGTGTATTTTATAATTGATTATGATATTCTGAAGCTAATAACCTACCTGTCTGCGAATAAACTATTTTGTTTGTAACTTGCGTGATCTCCATGACTCTAATTCATCTTGTACCTTTTCAGCCTAAATTACAACTGAATACTCAGGGGGAAATGGTGGCCAAAGACCGACCGATCGGCGGGGCGGTACACCTGTGGTAGTTCTAAGCTGTGCGGCCAGCAATTTCTGTCCCTTAAGGGTCGGGGGACGCACGGCTCTTGTAATCTGGTGCGAAGGGAACCCATGGGCGTTACGGCGCTGGTTCCTGCCAAATTAGCTCTAAGGAGCCCAGTTAATGCTACGCCGACCTGGGCTCGCAACTATCATGGCAGGTTTGCATGTATTGTGTTGACTGGACCCTCAGCCTCTGAGTTCTCCACCGAACTGAGATTTCAGCAGTAATGCTAATCCCGGGAGCATATATTGAGTAATGGTGGCGCAGGTACAAGTTGAATGTAATCACTCCCGAGGTCCGCGTAAATTGCAAACCCAAATTTCTAAATTATATTTTAAATGGAGTCAGATAAACGAGTAAAACTATAGTAACCACTAAGCGTACAATACGGCCCCGTTTGAGAACGGAGAATATTAAGAATTGTACTGATCCGTTTCTGGCCAGCTATAAGCGGGATATGGGGCAGGTCAATCCATATCCGACCCATGGCAACGGACCCAGTATATTCTTAAATATAATTGTGCTCTGTTCTTGTACGGAGGATAATAATTAACCCAACTAATGTTCTCCCAGCAACGCCAGAAGGACAAGCACGCAAAACCCCCTTCGGCCCCCGCTAAATTCCGTCATTGGGTTAGCTGTGGGGTTTTACAGTTGGTGACCCCGACGTGATCAAATTTTCATTCATATCTGAATTGTCTGCCGATGTGATCAAATTTCATGCATGTGTGTGGAATCTGGAGTTTTACAGTTGGTAAACTCGACTTGAACAGCTTTCATCCATGTGAGATTCGTCTGCTGAGGCTTACAATGGGTGAGGTGTCTGAAGTTTGTCCCTTCTGGTGGTGTTGTTGCATTCCGGCATGATACCCGTTACCGCGGGTGTGTGGTTTTTCTTCCATCTGGTTTTGCTGTCCTTGGTGTGGTGAGTAGCACAATTTCTTTCATATCGGCATATGTTTGGGAGAGTTATTTTACTGCATGTACACTGTTTAGGGAATCGACATATCTTGTACAGGGCTGGGACCGTAGAATCCAGTCATATTTGCAGGTTACTACCTCTCAGGGTATGTAACGTAATTATTGGAGGAGGTAAAGAGAGAGAAATGTTGATGTGCATGTTTTGTAACGGCGCTGTGTTGCTGTGGCTATTAGCTTAGAGAGCAAGTAGGCTCCGGTAGCAACATGTTTGCAAACAAGCATGTCAGAGAGAAGGTAAAAGTGTTTAGAACTGTGTGAAGGGATGAGTGTTTTATGAGCTGGTAAGCTTTGAAAGTTGATTAATAATACATATATGTGTGCAGTCTGTTAGGATGCACATATATAATATTAATTTTGGAGTAAGCTTGAGCTCCGTTAAAGGTGGCAAGTTTCTCCATTATAATTGCATAAATTGTTATAAATTGCAACTGAGTGCTGAATCAGGGGCATAGCCTAGGTTCTAGGTTCCAGACCTAGAAGCAGAGTCTGGAGAGTGCTGATACTGAACCCATGGTGTCTGTGTTCCACGGCGGGTATACGTCTCAAGCCCTTTGATTGTGGTGGTTATAACAAGTATGGTGTTTATAACAAGACTTGAGACTATCGGGTATCCGTCCGTAGGGAGCAGCAGTTTTAAGTCTCAGTGATTGAGGCCTGTATCAGTGGTTGCGATATCTCTGTATACTAGGCCCGATGTTACGTCATAGGGCCGCTGGGTGCCACAGCAGATATAAGTCTCCACCCCTCTGATGCGCTGCTACAAGGTTGGGGAATATTCTGCACATGGTGCCTATGTCTAGACCTCTGAGACTGGGGTCGGGTGTCGCCTCACAGAATTTCTGTCTTTCTGAGCTGCTGGAAACTGAGTCCTCTGGCATGTGCTACCTGTATTGGCAACAGTTGTATACTTGTAATTAAATACATAGGCTATAGTTTGGAAAGCATTTGTTATAGGCATGTGGATAGTTAAATATACAAGTGTTCTGTAATAAATGTCAAATAAACTTTGCCCTGGTAGGGATACATTCTTAATAAAAAGGAAGAATTCCCTGATTACATCATTTATCCTATTAGGATAAATTAAATTATTTAGGCATAGGCCAAATGTATAGTGCATCTTGGTGTACCATATTAGTTTCCTCTGCTTCACTTTGTGTGCTCTAGTTGCACCACTGTGAATGCAGAGAATTTATATTGTTATATACGGTATACTGCATGTCTGTGCATGTCATTTAAGAATTGTTAGTTAATAATACTAATATACTTACTTGGATGCCAGTTAGATTAACTGAGGCATGTGTGTACCTAAATCTAATTGTATGTTTGTGTGGTTTCTCCCACTAACACAAAATATATATATTAGAATATTTTCTAGACCTTAGATAAACCAGTTAATGCCATGAAATGAACCCTTTAAAGTTTTCACTGATTTACAGTGACTTGTGACATCTGTGCCTATATGGTGAGGTGTGTACCACAGGAGAGGTCTTTATAGCCCAGTAACACTGAATTGGCTTATATTTTGGAAGGTGTTCCAAATGAAAAATGTTTAAGCAAATTTCAGAGTAAAAGAGAAGAAGCAATTCCTCCTCTTATTTACACCTCTGGGCATAAAACCTAACAAGGGGGGTCATTTTCTGGCAAGGACTGATTTATGGGTCATTCTACTCCCCCCACAGTTTCAAGCTTTTCAGTTTCTCACTGCCCCCTCACAGCTCCCTTTGTGCGTCTTGTCTCTCCTTCCCTAAGTGTTTGTCACGTGTGGTGTTTCTTGTTGTAAGAGCAGTGAACCTGCACTCTCAATGGTTTATCTTGAGAGAGTGTATGAATTGTTTTGTTTTGATGTTGTTTTTGATCAATTCTTTAATTTGATTACAGATTTATGCAGACATTCACCCTGCATAAATGTGTATATTTTTATTGTTTTTGATTAATTATTTAATTCTATTGCAGATTTATGCAGACATTCACTCTGCATAAATGTGTATATTTTAATTGTTTTTAATCATTCTTTAATTTGATTACGGATTTATGCAGCCATTCACCCTGCATAAATGTGTATATTTTTATTGTTTTTAATCATTCTTTGATTGGACGTATGGATTTGGGCAGACATTCATCCTGCATAAATGTTTATATTTTGAAGCAAATAGCCGCGTTATACATCTTGTGTTTGGTATATGTTAGTTTTAACCGTCCCAGCATTCTGTTCTGCATGCAATATACTGCAATATAGTAGTATGCATGGCTACAGGCACAGCTCGATAATTTAGTTCCTGAATTCTTAGGCAGACGTGCCATCCAAATACTTATAGGATAATTAATTATCCTAAATTTCATCAAGTTTGGTAAACCAGATGATCACTGGTCTCAAACATATCATTCATAGTTTACAAAAAATAAATTCACGGCTGTTAGATCTGAAGCGCAGGCGCTCCATTCTATTAGCTGTTCACTTGTCCATCAGACCCATACCATCGAGCGTGTCTTAGCCTGCATAACATATGCCAAGGGTTGGTTTGCTGCTGCCAGCAAGATATTCTGGACTTTTGTCTGCACAAGAAGCCTAGTTATGTCATAAGGGAGTTCATTAAAGCCTTAGGCTGGCATAGGTGGATTGTGTCAGAACAAAGATAAATATTCTTTATCCACCTCATTAATGTGTCTATGTATTGTTTGTATGTTTACTATAAATAGCTGTACTGTCTATATTGGATTCTTGGTTTCTTTTTCCTTTGATTCACCTAAAACAGGTCTATCTAAATTCCACTACCATACGCTCAACCTGCGTAGGAGTGAAGAATCAGGTATTTAAATTAGATCACCGTATTGGTGCATATCTCTATAAGGGACATGAAGACCATATTGACTACTCGCACTGGTTGTCATGAAACATCTTGTCATTATTATATGTCTAACAATATTTTCCCATTTTGTGCCAAATGTATTGGTGTTCAGTTTTTGTCTGGCCATGCTGAGATCGTCCAGGTGTCTCACCCACAGTAGTACGTCATCGGCGAGATGAGCTCCTTCACGCATGAAGGTCTGACCTTTCCAGTGAGTCACTTGATTGACTGGAAGTGATTGAGGACTTCGTAATGGGTCAGATCTGCGTTCTGAGGAGAATTCCGCTGGAGGTGGACATCTCTCTGTGGTGGAAGGACACTATTTCTGGACAGTGTGCGTGGTCTCTGACTGACCTAATGGACCTGGTGCAACGGGTCGTCCAGGGCTAGCTCCTCTACCAGCTCTGCCCAGGATGCCTACACATGGTGGACTGCTGGGACTGGGTATTCTGAGGGTCCGTCATCACCAGCCTCATTCCACTCCCTAAAATCTTCTACCCCTGCTGTTTCGGTGCTCAGCCCCCTGCAGGTGCCAACACTGTCGGGATTGAGACCCCAAGCATCCGCAGGGAATTACATGTACAGCCACGGCTATCACAGTGACCCCTTGGAACTGTGTTGTTTGTCCCTTGGGGCCATGGGGGGGAATCTGTAAGCCAGTCATAAGTAACATTTGGTCTCATGCGCTGGTCAGCTTGCTGACTTCCCCCTCCTGGAGCATACATTGTTAGCCCCACCATTGGCACACATGCCTGTGGGGGAGAGCTAGAGAAGGATTCTTAGAGGCGCCTTCTTGGGCCCTCTTTTCTCACATTCCAGAACAGGAATATTGGAGATGGTATAAAGATGTTTCATGATAATCCCAGGTCAGAATATAGTGATGTTTGGTATTATTCTGATTGGTTCAGTGCGACTGGTGTAATGGTCTAGTTTTTGTAACAGTCTACCTTTGATATCACAACCATTCAGGAGCCGAGGGGAAACTGGGCAAAAGCTGTCTCTGTAGAAGCCATGTGTTTTAGCCCCCTGCCTGGTGGGCCTGGCTGTAAATTATAGATGGGTGACTCACTTTTAGGGTCAAGAACTAAGGCCTGGATTTCGGAGATAAGGAGAAGAAACCAAACAGTCTGGGATGTCTCCTTTCCTTTCATTCACCCAAATCAGGTTTATCCAAAAGGTATATTACCATGAGAGGCACAAAGACATATTTACAGCATAATGCAGTTATCATGAAGAC
This sequence comes from Conger conger, assembly GCF_963514075.1. Classification (NCBI taxonomy): domain Eukaryota; kingdom Metazoa; phylum Chordata; class Actinopteri; order Anguilliformes; family Congridae; genus Conger; species Conger conger. The sequence goes on from NC_083761.1 coordinate 79,013,228, forward strand.
TCCCAACTACAGCATTCATAGATATGATGGGGCGGCCTGTAGCATAGTGGTTAAGGTCAGGAAGGGCTGCCATTTGTGAGGGGCCTGAGAGCTGGGGTTTCAATGTTGTTTAGACTACCTGTTGGGGAGTTAAGATGTATGAGTGGTCCAAGGCCAGTTGGGTCATGGGAAAAGAATCCTCCCGAACATTGGTGACCTCCCTGTGACCCCATACCTGGTCACTTCCAAGGGGGAAGACTCCGGACAATGCCACAGTGCCCTCATTTGGGCACTGCTGTCATTACACCGGTGACTGCTCTCTTAGATTAAATATTCAAAACTGCTATTAAGATAGTAAATAGACCCGGTAACACCTTGAAAACATTGCCCATGTGATCCTTGTATTATTGCATTAAGTCTTATGTAATGGTAACAGGAATTGCATGTAAAATGGATAATCAGGAGGGAAGTTTCATGATAACTGCAACATAATAAAACATAAGGGTAATCTGTTTGGTATGGATGTGATCTGATAAAATCAAGGAATCGGATGAGATACATTTCATACCAAATGGAATTTAATAAACTATAGTTTCAGTATCCCAAGGGAAAACCTACACGTCCTCTCTTGGTAATCATCTCATTTTCCCTACTCAACAACCCCCAATGGTGGGGGTCTAAATTCCAGATTTGACCACCCCTCCAGGTTGATTTATGGCACTGCCGCCTGGTTTCAAACGTATGATTTGGCATAAAAGCAAGGGAGACAGACCAATCTAGGAAGATCGTATTCGACTTCCCACACAACATGTCTTGTGTATGCATGTATGTATGTATGTATGTGTAGCAGTGGAAGATCGTATTCGACTTCCCACACAACATGTCTTGTGTATGTATGTATGTATGTATGTATGTGTAGCAGTGGAAGATCGTATTCGACTTCCCACACAGCATATTGTACGTGTATGTAAGTATCAGGAAGATCGTATTCGACTTTCCACACGGCATATTCTATACTCTGTGTTTGTGTGTAGTCCAAGCAGGCTAGGTATGATTATTTACTCTCTCTATTCTTAATTTGTGTATTTTATAATTGATTATGATATTCTGAAGCTAATAACCTACCTGTCTGCGAATAAACTATTTTGTTTGTAACTTGCGTGATCTCCATGACTCTAATTCATCTTGTACCTTTTCAGCCTAAATTACAACTGAATACTCAGGGGGAAATGGTGGCCAAAGACCGACCGATCGGCGGGGCGGTACACCTGTGGTAGTTCTAAGCTGTGCGGCCAGCAATTTCTGTCCCTTAAGGGTCGGGGGACGCACGGCTCTTGTAATCTGGTGCGAAGGGAACCCATGGGCGTTACGGCGCTGGTTCCTGCCAAATTAGCTCTAAGGAGCCCAGTTAATGCTACGCCGACCTGGGCTCGCAACTATCATGGCAGGTTTGCATGTATTGTGTTGACTGGACCCTCAGCCTCTGAGTTCTCCACCGAACTGAGATTTCAGCAGTAATGCTAATCCCGGGAGCATATATTGAGTAATGGTGGCGCAGGTACAAGTTGAATGTAATCACTCCCGAGGTCCGCGTAAATTGCAAACCCAAATTTCTAAATTATATTTTAAATGGAGTCAGATAAACGAGTAAAACTATAGTAACCACTAAGCGTACAATACGGCCCCGTTTGAGAACGGAGAATATTAAGAATTGTACTGATCCGTTTCTGGCCAGCTATAAGCGGGATATGGGGCAGGTCAATCCATATCCGACCCATGGCAACGGACCCAGTATATTCTTAAATATAATTGTGCTCTGTTCTTGTACGGAGGATAATAATTAACCCAACTAATGTTCTCCCAGCAACGCCAGAAGGACAAGCACGCAAAACCCCCTTCGGCCCCCGCTAAATTCCGTCATTGGGTTAGCTGTGGGGTTTTACAGTTGGTGACCCCGACGTGATCAAATTTTCATTCATATCTGAATTGTCTGCCGATGTGATCAAATTTCATGCATGTGTGTGGAATCTGGAGTTTTACAGTTGGTAAACTCGACTTGAACAGCTTTCATCCATGTGAGATTCGTCTGCTGAGGCTTACAATGGGTGAGGTGTCTGAAGTTTGTCCCTTCTGGTGGTGTTGTTGCATTCCGGCATGATACCCGTTACCGCGGGTGTGTGGTTTTTCTTCCATCTGGTTTTGCTGTCCTTGGTGTGGTGAGTAGCACAATTTCTTTCATATCGGCATATGTTTGGGAGAGTTATTTTACTGCATGTACACTGTTTAGGGAATCGACATATCTTGTACAGGGCTGGGACCGTAGAATCCAGTCATATTTGCAGGTTACTACCTCTCAGGGTATGTAACGTAATTATTGGAGGAGGTAAAGAGAGAGAAATGTTGATGTGCATGTTTTGTAACGGCGCTGTGTTGCTGTGGCTATTAGCTTAGAGAGCAAGTAGGCTCCGGTAGCAACATGTTTGCAAACAAGCATGTCAGAGAGAAGGTAAAAGTGTTTAGAACTGTGTGAAGGGATGAGTGTTTTATGAGCTGGTAAGCTTTGAAAGTTGATTAATAATACATATATGTGTGCAGTCTGTTAGGATGCACATATATAATATTAATTTTGGAGTAAGCTTGAGCTCCGTTAAAGGTGGCAAGTTTCTCCATTATAATTGCATAAATTGTTATAAATTGCAACTGAGTGCTGAATCAGGGGCATAGCCTAGGTTCTAGGTTCCAGACCTAGAAGCAGAGTCTGGAGAGTGCTGATACTGAACCCATGGTGTCTGTGTTCCACGGCGGGTATACGTCTCAAGCCCTTTGATTGTGGTGGTTATAACAAGTATGGTGTTTATAACAAGACTTGAGACTATCGGGTATCCGTCCGTAGGGAGCAGCAGTTTTAAGTCTCAGTGATTGAGGCCTGTATCAGTGGTTGCGATATCTCTGTATACTAGGCCCGATGTTACGTCATAGGGCCGCTGGGTGCCACAGCAGATATAAGTCTCCACCCCTCTGATGCGCTGCTACAAGGTTGGGGAATATTCTGCACATGGTGCCTATGTCTAGACCTCTGAGACTGGGGTCGGGTGTCGCCTCACAGAATTTCTGTCTTTCTGAGCTGCTGGAAACTGAGTCCTCTGGCATGTGCTACCTGTATTGGCAACAGTTGTATACTTGTAATTAAATACATAGGCTATAGTTTGGAAAGCATTTGTTATAGGCATGTGGATAGTTAAATATACAAGTGTTCTGTAATAAATGTCAAATAAACTTTGCCCTGGTAGGGATACATTCTTAATAAAAAGGAAGAATTCCCTGATTACATCATTTATCCTATTAGGATAAATTAAATTATTTAGGCATAGGCCAAATGTATAGTGCATCTTGGTGTACCATATTAGTTTCCTCTGCTTCACTTTGTGTGCTCTAGTTGCACCACTGTGAATGCAGAGAATTTATATTGTTATATACGGTATACTGCATGTCTGTGCATGTCATTTAAGAATTGTTAGTTAATAATACTAATATACTTACTTGGATGCCAGTTAGATTAACTGAGGCATGTGTGTACCTAAATCTAATTGTATGTTTGTGTGGTTTCTCCCACTAACACAAAATATATATATTAGAATATTTTCTAGACCTTAGATAAACCAGTTAATGCCATGAAATGAACCCTTTAAAGTTTTCACTGATTTACAGTGACTTGTGACATCTGTGCCTATATGGCGAGGTGTGTACCACAGGAGAGGTCTTTATAGCCCAGTAACACTGAATTGGCTTATATTTTGGAAGGTGTTCCAAATGAAAAATGTTTAAGCAAATTTCAGAGTAAAAGAGAAGAAGCAATTCCTCCTCTTATTTACACCTCTGGGCATAAAACCTAACAAGGGGGGTCATTTTCTGGCAAGGACTGATTTATGGGTCATTCTACTCCCCCCACAGTTTCAAGCTTTTCAGTTTCTCACTGCCCCCTCACAGCTCCCTTTGTGCGTCTTGTCTCTCCTTCCCTAAGTGTTTGTCACGTGTGGTGTTTCTTGTTGTAAGAGCAGTGAACCTGCACTCTCAATGGTTTATCTTGAGAGAGTGTATGAATTGTTTTGTTTTGATGTTGTTTTTGATCAATTCTTTAATTTGATTACAGATTTATGCAGACATTCACCCTGCATAAATGTGTATATTTTTATTGTTTTTGATTAATTATTTAATTCTATTGCAGATTTATGCAGACATTCACTCTGCATAAATGTGTATATTTTAATTGTTTTTAATCATTCTTTAATTTGATTACGGATTTATGCAGCCATTCACCCTGCATAAATGTGTATATTTTTATTGTTTTTAATCATTCTTTGATTGGACGTATGGATTTGGGCAGACATTCATCCTGCATAAATGTTTATATTTTGAAGCAAATAGCCGCGTTATACATCTTGTGTTTGGTATATGTTAGTTTTAACCGTCCCAGCATTCTGTTCTGCATGCAATATACTGCAATATAGTAGTATGCATGGCTACAGGCACAGCTCGATAATTTAGTTCCTGAATTCTTAGGCAGACGTGCCATCCAAATACTTATAGGATAATTAATTATCCTAAATTTCATCAAGTTTGGTAAACCAGATGATCACTGGTCTCAAACATATCATTCATAGTTTACAAAAAATAAATTCACGGCTGTTAGATCTGAAGCGCAGGCGCTCCATTCTATTAGCTGTTCACTTGTCCATCAGACCCATACCATCGAGCGTGTCTTAGCCTGCATAACATATGCCAAGGGTTGGTTTGCTGCTGCCAGCAAGATATTCTGGACTTTTGTCTGCACAAGAAGCCTAGTTATGTCATAAGGGAGTTCATTAAAGCCTTAGGCTGGCATAGGTGGATTGTGTCAGAACAAAGATAAATATTCTTTATCCACCTCATTAATGTGTCTATGTATTGTTTGTATGTTTACTATAAATAGCTGTACTGTCTATATTGGATTCTTGGTTTCTTTTTCCTTTGATTCACCTAAAACAGGTCTATCTAAATTCCACTACCATACGCTCAACCTGCGTAGGAGTGAAGAATCAGGTATTTAAATTAGATCACCGTATTGGTGCATATCTCTATAAGGGACATGAAGACCATATTGACTACTCGCACTGGTTGTCATGAAACATCTTGTCATTATTATATGTCTAACAATATTTTCCCATTTTGTGCCAAATGTATTGGTGTTCAGTTTTTGTCTGGCCATGCTGAGATCGTCCAGGTGTCTCACCCACAGTAGTACGTCATCGGCGAGATGAGCTCCTTCACGCATGAAGGTCTGACCTTTCCAGTGAGTCACTTGATTGACTGGAAGTGATTGAGGACTTCGTAATGGGTCAGATCTGCGTTCTGAGGAGAATTCCGCTGGAGGTGGACATCTCTCTGTGGTGGAAGGACACTATTTCTGGACAGTGTGCGTGGTCTCTGACTGACCTAATGGACCTGGTGCAACGGGTCGTCCAGGGCTAGCTCCTCTACCAGCTCTGCCCAGGATGCCTACACATGGTGGACTGCTGGGACTGGGTATTCTGAGGGTCCGTCATCACCAGCCTCATTCCACTCCCTAAAATCTTCTACCCCTGCTGTTTCGGTGCTCAGCCCCCTGCAGGTGCCAACACTGTCGGGATTGAGACCCCAAGCATCCGCAGGGAATTACATGTACAGCCACGGCTATCACAGTGACCCCTTGGAACTGTGTTGTTTGTCCCTTGGGGCCATGGGGGGGAATCTGTAAGCCAGTCATAAGTAACATTTGGTCTCATGCGCTGGTCAGCTTGCTGACTTCCCCCTCCTGGAGCATACATTGTTAGCCCCACCATTGGCACACATGCCTGTGGGGGAGAGCTAGAGAAGGATTCTTAGAGGCGCCTTCTTGGGCCCTCTTTTCTCACATTCCAGAACAGGAATATTGGAGATGGTATAAAGATGTTTCATGATAATCCCAGGTCAGAATATAGTGATGTTTGGTATTATTCTGATTGGTTCAGTGCGACTGGTGTAATGGTCTAGTTTTTGTAACAGTCTACCTTTGATATCACAACCATTCAGGAGCCGAGGGGAAACTGGGCAAAAGCTGTCTCTGTAGAAGCCATGTGTTTTAGCCCCCTGCCTGGTGGGCCTGGCTGTAAATTATAGATGGGTGACTCACTTTTAGGGTCAAGAACTAAGGCCTGGATTTCGGAGATAAGGAGAAGAAACCAAACAGTCTGGGATGTCTCCTTTCCTTTCATTCACCCAAATCAGGTTTATCCAAAAGGTATATTACCATGAGAGGCACAAAGACATATTTACAGCATAATGCAGTTATCATGAAGACTCCCAACTACAGCATTCATAGATATGATGGGGCGGCCTGTAGCATAGTGGTTAAGGTCAGGAAGGGCTGCCATTTGTGAGGGGCCTGAGAGCTGGGGTTTCAATGTTGTTTAGACAACCTGTTGGGGAGTTAAGATGTATGAGTGGTCCAAGGCCAGTTGGGTCATGGGAAAAGAATCCTCCCGAACATTGGTGACCTCCCTGTGACCCCATACCTGGTCACTTCCAAGGGGGAAGACTCCGGACAATGCCACAGTGCCCTCATTTGGGCACTGCTGTCATTACACCGGTGACTGCTCTCTTAGATTAAATATTCAAAACTGCTATTAAGATAGTAAATAGACCCGGTAACACCTTGAAAACATTGCCCATGTGATCCTTGTATTATTGCATTAAGTCTTATGTAATGGTAACAGGAATTGCATGTAAAATGGATAATCAGGAGGGAAGTTTCATGATAACTGCAACATAATAAAACATAAGGGTAATCTGTTTGGTATGGATGTGATCTGATAAAATCAAGGAATCGGATGAGATACATTTCATACCAAATGGAATTTAATAAACTATAGTTTCAGTATCCCAAGGGAAAACCTACACGTCCTCTCTTGGTAATCATCTCATTTTCCCTACTCAACAACCCCCAATGGTGGGGGTCTAAATTCCAGATTTGACCACCCCTCCAGGTTGATTTATGGCACTGCCGCCTGGTTTCAAACGTATGATTTGGCATAAAAGCAAGGGAGACAGACCAATCTAGGAAGATCGTATTCGACTTCCCACACAACATGTCTTGTGTATGCATGTATGTATGTATGTATGTGTAGCAGTGGAAGATCGTATTCGACTTCCCACACAACATGTCTTGTGTATGTATGTATGTATGTATGTATGTGTAGCAGTGGAAGATCGTATTCGACTTCCCACACAGCATATTGTACGTGTATGTAAGTATCAGGAAGATCGTATTCGACTTTCCACACGGCATATTCTATACTCTGTGTTTGTGTGTAGTCCAAGCAGGCTAGGTATGATTATTTACTCTCTCTATTCTTAATTTGTGTATTTTATAATTGATTATGATATTCTGAAGCTAATAACCTACCTGTCTGCGAATAAACTATTTTGTTTGTAACTTGCGTGATCTCCATGACTCTAATTCATCTTGTACCTTTTCAGCCTAAATTACAACTGAATACTCAGGGGGAAATGGTGGCCAAAGACCGACCGATCGGCGGGGCGGTACACCTGTGGTAGTTCTAAGCTGTGCGGCCAGCAATTTCTGTCCCTTAAGGGTCGGGGGACGCACGGCTCTTGTAATCTGGTGCGAAGGGAACCCATGGGCGTTACGGCGCTGGTTCCTGCCAAATTAGCTCTAAGGAGCCCAGTTAATGCTACGCCGACCTGGGCTCGCAACTATCATGGCAGGTTTGCATGTATTGTGTTGACTGGACCCTCAGCCTCTGAGTTCTCCACCGAACTGAGATTTCAGCAGTAATGCTAATCCCGGGAGCATATATTGAGTAATGGTGGCGCAGGTACAAGTTGAATGTAATCACTCCCGAAGTCCGCGTAAATTGCAAACCCAAATTTCTAAATTATATTTTAAATGGAGTCAGATAAACGAGTAAAACTATAGTAACCACTAAGCGTACAATACGGCCCCGTTTGAGAACGGAGAATATTAAGAATTGTACTGATCCGTTTCTGGCCAGCTATAAGCAGGATATGGGGCAGGTCAATCCATATCCGACCCATGGCAACGGACCCAGTATATTCTTAAATATAATTGTGCTCTGTTCTTGTACGGAGGATAATAATTAACCCAACTAATGTTCTCCCAGCAACGCCAGAAGGACAAGCACGCAAAACCCCCTTCGGCCCCTGCTAAATTCCGTCATTGGGTTAGCTGTGGGGTTTTACAGTGCATTCAGACCTTTGCCTGCCAGGACAGAGCTGTCTAACCCCACCTGCATGGAGCTCCTACCACACACCAGGTCTGGGGATCCCAACTCTGAGCGAGAAAAGAGATGATTTTTAGGGCATGAGGATTCTTGGTCCACATCAAGCTATTCATTCCACCCATTCTAGATGCAACAGATTGATAGCTGTTTTTTGTGCCTTGATAGATATTATATCTCAATATCTTGAGAATTATGATAAATATTAATGAAAATAGACAGACCTCTAACATAAGTAAAAACGTATTTTGAGAAGCTATTGGCTATTGTTCTGTAATTTTCTTCTGAAATAATGCAAGTGTCTTTTTCTTTACAGGCATGTGAAAAAACCCCTGACAGACAAGCAAGTAATCAAGCTAACAAAGAAGCAAGCACCAGCACTCTCTGAGCACTTTTAAATGACAAATGTATGACAAGAGATGTCATTTTTTAACAGTGAGATGGATTGAGATGCTCTGAGCCCTTTCCCCTACCTCCACCTTGTCTCTCACACCGCCAGTTGACTTTGTCCTCACTCACACAGGACTCATCTGGTCTGCAGGACCCGCACACTGCGGTGTTGACATGTAAAAAAGGGCAGTTTACATTTTAGGTGTTCAGTAAATTTTCTTATCCAGACAGGCTTATACAGCTTATTCTTTATTTTAACATACATGCTGGATCTTTATTTAGCTAGTTAATTCTGCTTTACTTTACTCAGAGGTACAAGAGTTGTACCCTGCCTGGGAATGGAAGAAACAACCATTGAGCTGCAAGCCCAGTTCCCCACCCATTATCCTAAGCCAGTGCTGTCTAATGATGTGCCATGGACTGCCAAGAGTGCAGGTTTCCATTCCAACCAATCAGAACACCTTCACTATTTAACACACCAGAGAGTAATGGTAAATGGTTGGCATTTAGAGGGAGACATGGCTCAGGCAGTAAGAGCAGTTGTCTGGCAGTCGGAGGTTTGCTGTTGTGGTGTTGTTGGTTGTAATAAAAACCTGCACACTCTTGGCACTCCATGGCATATCACTAGGCATCACCGTCCCACAGTGTCACCTAAGGAAAATACGGGCTATGGAATTACTGAATTACTGTGTCCAAATGTACAAAAACGAGTTGTCCACCTATGGTTTGAAACTGAAATGTTCTGGCAAGAAGCACAGTTCACCACCAACTACGTTCCTGCGCAACGGCAGACATTTTCAACAAAAACTCATCCATCTAACATGAGCGATAAGGAGGTAACATACCTGCACAATAGGCCAAAGAACAGGCAGAGGGGTCGACAAACTTGTAGACAAAGTAATTTCCAGGACAGGCCTTGATGTGGATGGGATTAGATTTAAAAGCACAACAATCTGAAGACCAGTGCCCACAGACGCGGCTCAAGACGATTCCATGCGATGGTTCAGGGTGGCCGTCTGGGAGCCAGAGTGGGGCGTGGGTCCCACATCTGCGCTTTGGAACACACTTCTCTGGCATCTGCACACTAGCCGCCCCTAGGAACAGACGGTACCAGCCTTGCCAGTTACCAGATGGATCACACCTCGGGGTTTTGACTGGTGTTGTTGGTGGCACGCCACGGATCATTCAGGCGAGAGTTGAAACTGCACGGGTCCCGGCACTGCGTGACTCCATTAACAGCGTAACAATCCTGACCCGCAGCGCACATCACAGCCCCACACCGGGACAGTACGGAGCTTGGGTTGACGCTGCGTTTCGTGATGTGGTGGGCTGCTGGGGGCGCGGAGTCTGCAGGGGGCATCGTGCTTGAATTCCGGCAGTCGAAAGACCCGGGCGTATTCTCACAGGTCAGATTGGAGAAGCACTTTTCCTCAACAGCACACTCGTCGATGTCCACGCAGCCGTCCGAGGACCAGCGGTAGCCAGAGGAGCAGCAGCCTCCACTGGCACAGGCCATGGGGTTGTGGCAGGAAAGGCCATCTCCCTCAAAGCCATCCTTGCAGCTGCATGTCGGGTTCATGTTTCCGTCCTCCTGAGAGCTCAGACATGTAGCATTCATGCTGCACGCATTACAGTCAGTGACTGAAAATGCAAAATAAATAAATAAATAAATTATAACATGCCTGCTGATGTGACATATTTAAGTAAAAACACACGACAGGAAGTGGTATACAGACACAGATAAGGGGTGTTACCCCCGTAGCTGCGATAAAATGTCTATTTAGCACACCCTGGAGTTATTGCTTTTATAAAACGGTTACCAAACATAATGATATAATTATTATAGACACAATCCAATTAAAACTGTTTTTTTGTTAACAATTTCATTACAAGAATAATTTACAAGAAAATTGTTCTGCCAGGCGGTTGCGATGCAACGTTAGTAAACTGTAGCGTTGGAAGCTAAGCGGAGAGCCAGGGGCGACCAAAGGTAGAACCTTTTTTAACCGACACGCGAACGTGTCAGTCACTAAATCCCAGGGAGAACCGAAATAGGGATACCCAGCTAGGAACAAGACTTCTCCCGGAACAATGGGAGGAAAGGAAATTAAACAAACCAAACTTAGAAATCGTAAACAGAGAAGTAGCTCAAAAACGGCTAGAGAACGTAAAACAACCCTTAAGTAACTAGGGCGAACCAATACTTTGGTACCGTGCCAAATAGCTGGGCACTGAGTGAAAACCAAAAGAAAATACAACCTAGCGAGAAAAGCTAGGCACGAAAATAAAAACCTCGAGGCGCAGCTCGGGACAAAAATGCAAACCAAAATACACACCGGGGACAACGTCCCTCTACCATCGACTCACACGAGTCCAAAAGAAAAACAAAACCCTTGAGGAAGGCGCCAGCACACACAACACTTCCAACTGTACGCCTTCCTTACCTTTTAGATATTTCTCCTTTTTAGCAATGAGAGAATTATCCACCAGCACCGTACCTGACTCGTATAGAGTCTACCGGGCGCTTTACCGGCTTTGTGCCAAGGGCGAACGGTTGAACACAAAAGCACCGAAACTAGTCCCTGCTGGTCTTAAATACTCTCCCGGGAGGTAATTCCCCTGGCGTAAACGAGGAACAGGTGGAAACAATTATCCTCGGCCAACTAGTGGCACCAGTGAGAATTACCTCCCACCATGACATAAACTCACGTTGTTGCGCCAAACTCGCTCGCTGGTTAGCTTGCAAGCTACCGTGGGTGAGAAAACAAGAGTTTATGCATTTTTGTTTATTTGTACGTTCCCATTGTGCAAGCACTGAACAACTGTCCAACATTAGTGGGATCATGTCGCGTTGGTCTACTCATTTTATTATTTGGAGATGCGCTCATCTGCCTTCCCCGGTCCACAAGTTTCCATTTTTTCGGTCTGCTTACGGACAGAAATCTCTCACAAATCAAGACCCGCTTCGGATAGTTTCTGATTCACGTGGAGGCGGGGTAGCTCTGCGTCCGTACTTGCTTGCAAGTTCTGGGCAATTTGCAATTCTTGTTGCAAGGTGATTGATGTACGTCATAGAATTTTCAATTTCCAACGGTTTTTCATTTGGATTTTTTGTTGTAAAACATCAACCTTTTTCGGCATAAAATCTCAACAACTGTTTTTGCCGAAGCTACACGTGCATATTGAAAATGCTATGGTTTCGTCATGCAGGCAAAAAAGAAATCTGTGTTGTTTTATGCAAGCCTAAGAAACTATACACCATTCGAAACATGATGTTATTAGCTAAAATGTATGTTGTCACTTCAATAACGTTCTTTGAAGGACAGAAGTTGGTTGATTGCGCACGGATGGGGAGAACGCCTATTCTTAACAATTGTATTACGGTTACTGGTGACAGAAGGTCGCCCTTGAGCTCATAGTGTTCAACAGTGTCGATTGAAAACGTAGAAAATGTCAGGTTTTGTTTTTTTCACTGTGTTGTATTCTAAATGCGTCGCGTTTCCGTGTTTCATTGCCCTCTGTGCACACCGTAGTCACCCTGTCAGTTTGTTCATTCATTGTTATTCGTTTCACCTGCGTTTCTCACTTCCTGATTGTTTCCCACCCCTGATTGCTGTTTCCCTCTTGTTACCTGTCTTCCCTCAGTTTGTATGTCTCATCGCCAGATTGTTATGTGTCAAAACCATACTCTCCAGCGTTTATTCCTGATTGATTCCCCTTACAACCGGTTTTGTTTTCTACTTCCGTGTTTAGCTTATTCCTTCTGTATAATATTGATCCATAGTTTATCGACCTGTTTTAGTTTTAAGACCTCTGCTTCTGGGTTCTGTTTGTCTGATTTGCCCACTTGTTTATGACCCTTTGCCTGTGGCCACGACTAGGATTTGGATTATCCGTGTTATAACTGTTTGCTGGAGTTTTGACCCATTGCCTGGACTCTGTATTACTGCCTTATCCCTCCTGAATCTGTTTGCTGGCTCTTGGCCTTCGCCTGTCTGACCTGCCTATTTATAATAAAGACTATTATAAAATCTACACCATCTGGGTCGCTTATTCTACGGGCCTGATAGATAATAGAATTTGTATGTTTGCAGACGTATGCAACAATGAAACGGACCACAAGAGAAATTCTAAGTAAACAATAGACATTCTGTCGACGTTTCTCTAAGTTAGCTCATTTTTAGAATTAGAAACTATTATGCGTTCTGTTGGCTGAACCTTTGTGAAAAGGGCAATGGCATAACCATATTTTTTATAAATTGTTTTAAAACTTTTTAAATTAGATGACATGCAGAAGCCTAGGCTATTCACTTCTTTTGAGGTAAACATTTTGCATCACAGAACTCGTTTCATTACGGAAAATGGCAAGAATGAACTGGACTACTGGGCGGCCTGTAGCGTAGTGGTTAAGATAAATGACTGGGACACACAAGGTCAGTGGTTCTAATCCCGGAGTAGCCACAATAAGATCAGCACAGCCGTTGGGCCCTTGAGCAAGGCCTTTAACCCTGCATTGCTCCAGGGGAAGATTGTCTCCTGCTTAGTCTAATCAACTGTATGTTGCTCTGGATAAGAGCGTCTGCCAAATGCCAATAATGTAGTGTAATGTAATGACTTCTGGTTTTGTATGCCTGGTGGGAGAGCGGAGATGAAAAAGACACAAACCAACACTGAAGCTAACACATTACATTACATTAATGGCATTTGGCAGACGCTCCTATCCACAGCAACGTGCAACAAAGTGCAAATTGCATACCCATAACCGCGGATAAGTGCGCTGAAAGACCCAAGAGAGAGGAGTACAATTTGAACTGCTACCTGTGCAACAAAGATAAACACTAGGGCCTATTTGATAATCTGAATTTTTCAGTAATATGCATGTTTGTAAATTCCCATACTCTAACCATTGCATCTCAAAATAATACATGATGTGCAGTGGTGTAGCCAGGATTAGAAAACTGCGCACAATCGATATTAGCATACTGTATCTATGTTTGGGGAAATAGCAGAAAAAAAAATACTTGGCTAAATGACCAACTCCAAAAGCAAGTGTATTTGAGCTGTATTGCAACTTCTCTCTGTGTTCGTCTGAATATTCAGTAATGTGTTTGCAAGTTCCCACTCTGTTCTGAATTTATGAACGATTCTAACCATTACATCTCAAAATAATACCTTTGCGTTTTTGTCTTTGACGTAGGCTAGTTGGTAAAGAGGCATCTTTGTTTGTAGGCTATATTATGTAACTATTTCACGTTTCCAAACATTTTCTTTATTTTTTATTTTCAGAGATGAAGATGTAGAAGAAACACCAAGTACACCACTATCTGAGAATGAACTCCCAGAAGGTACCCAAGGAATCTGTTTGTGAATGGCATCTTCATTGTATGTAGTTTGTGTTGTGATTTAAATAAATTCTTGAATCAAAAAATGTATTTGTTTCTGTCTTCTAAATGGCTCACTGAATATTGCTTTGTGGAAAGGCTTCGTCTTAGAGGTAGGCCAGGTGTGAAAAGCCTACATACCTGGCAGGACTGCATAGCACATAAATATTCATTGAAGAAATGCTATAAGCCCTCCCATTGTCAACTGGTGCTGAAAAATAGTATTAATAACACAAAGTTTTTGTAATTTATTTGATATTTATAATTGGATTTGCTAGAATATTTTGTCATCTTTTGATACCCAATACCTAGATGAACAAATTTCAGTGTTCCAAAAATTGTGATTCAATTGGTTAGTGCGTGTATTTACAGCATTCCTGTATGTGGTCAAAACTACTGTTTACAATTTGTGTGATTCCAGAGCAATTAATAACCAACATATGATTCTGACCTACTTACTGTTGCCATATTACTGTAGCTGAGTTTGTGCTGAAAACAAAGATATGAAACACTTTGGAATAACTGTATATAAAGTTTTACACAAAAGTCTGAGCATGGCACTGTTCACCTTATATTGCCCTCAGACCCCAGAGGCCTAAGTGTGTTCCAACAAGGGTATTGTATTTTATTGTAAAGGTGAGTATAACTTCCTTAGATTGATACTCAATACTCTTGGCTACGTCCTAGCATCCTTTTGGCCAATTTGAGCAACTTCCAGTTTTGTACCACCCAAAACGAGGAACTTTACATTTATTTTCATTCATTTCATTTTATTTGCCGGGTTCCCGCCCACTTCAGGCTTCTTTTTAAATCTTCCTGGATTACTTTAGTAGATTCCAAATTGTTAAGTAAACCTCCTAGTTTTGTATCATCTGCACATTTAACAAAACTCCTTTCAATGTCTCTGTCAAGGTCATTTATATAAATGAGGACCCAGCACTGAACCCTGTCTCTTCTCTACTACTCTTTGGGTCAGAACTAAGCTTTTTTTTTGGCGCTGATTTTCAGGTGAACATATGACGCATGATATCATTATCAGATATCATTATGTTCAGTTTTGGGGTCAGAGTTCACCCAAAGTAATTTCATGAATAAGCCATAATAAAACATTTAAAAATGTCAATTGATGTTTTTCTCCTATACTTCTATGCTATTAATCTTCAAACAGTTATCAACAATTTTATTTTGTTAGGCTACAATATGTGGTCACAAGCTACAATTCTATTCTATTGGGGATGGTTGTACCATTTACTTTGGGGTTCGTTGTCACGTAATTGTTCATGTGAAATGTGTAGCCTAAAACAAATGTCTATCCCAAAACATTTGGAATGCTATCTGGCACGTCCATCAAAGACCTGTGCTTTTTATTTAAGCAGAACTTTACCTCGTTGGAAATTTTGCTACAAAAGACTGCTGATAAAACTGTCTAATGCTAGACGATAAGGGTTTGCATACTATTACCTAAGACTTAAAGGGTTGCACTAGTGTTGAAATGACTCTTATATGATATGCTGACATTGAGTGAGTCAGTAAAAAGTGTCACAACCATCTCCGGTCTCCCCTACTGTCGTTTTCTTATATCTTACACATTTCATTATTTTTCCTGACTTTTTCCCTGTCTGGTCGCCAAATTCCAGTTAATATTTGGGTAATTGAAGTCTCCCATGATACTAGTCTCACCTCTATGACAAGCTTGTTTTATATTTTTAAAGAGCATTGTATTCACACTACTGTCTGAGGTTGGTGGTCGGTAACACGCTCCTATGTTAAGACCATCTTTTTGTTCCCCAATCAGCGTACTCCAAATATCCTCACTAGGCATTGAGTTGGTCAATTTCTGGAATTTCTTAAGCATTGCTACATGTACTAAATGATGGCGATACATAAAGACAACTGCGTGAAATGCAACAAACAGATTTGAATCGGTATTCTCTGTGACATTGACCAGCTTATACCCAGCTGGACCAGCTCAGTGGTCAAGATGGTCAAGCTGGCATAGGTAGATTTTACAGCAGGGTTTTTACATCCTGTTTACATTCAGCGCCTCTAACAGAAATGCATGGGATTGCAGCACACACTTGCATCTCGTTACATAATGTGGAAGGACATGAAAAATGTTTCTTGCATAGAGTATGTAACAGGCTTAAAAGGAGCTTTCTGCTGACTGTTTGCACTCATAGCACATTCTCATGTTCATAGCCTATTTCTCTCATCCCTGCTGAAAAGAAAGAGCACAAGCTAGGTTTTGAAACAGCTGGTAGCTGGTTGACCAGTTCAGACTCACTCCATACCCAACATGGTTTGACCAGGTCAAGCTAGGTTTTGAAACGGCTGGTAGCTGGTTGACCAGTTCAGACTCACTCCATACCCAACATGGTTTAACCAGCTCAAGCTAGGTTTTGAAACGGCTGGTAGCTGGTTGACCAGTTCAGACTCACTCCATACCCAACATGATTTAACCAGCTCAAGCTAGGTTTTGAAACGGCTGGTAGCTGGTTGACCAGTTCAGACTAACTCCATACCCAACATGGTTTAACCAGCTCAAGATCGGGTTTGAAACGGCTGGTAGCTGGTTGACCAGTTAGACCAGCTCCTAGCTCAACATGTTTTAGCTGGTTGACCAGTTCAGACCAGCTCCTAGCTCAACATGGTTTGATGAGCTCAAGCTATTTTTGGTAACCGCTCAAACCAGCTACCAGCGCTAGCTGACCAGCTAGATTAAATTTTCAAGCTGGTCCAGCTAGTATAGTTGGAGCCCTGTCACAAGTGAGAGATCTTCTTTGATGCATTATTGTTTCTGTCCTCAGTTCTTTTTATTTTATTAAATGTATAGCAGCATTGTTTTCTATCAGGCTATTTCTTTATTTATATTTCTTTCATTGTCATTTATGCAGCCCTTAATTAAATAAATTGCCGATTGTAAAAACAGTGTTAGCTGAAAGAAGTCATACCTGGACTGGAGTTGTGTTCTCTATGACACATGTGCAGCTGTAAATCGCTATATTCAGCTGGATTAGAGAGCAGTGAAGCACTAATGAAAGCTAAGAGACACGATGCTTTACCTGCGAGATTAGCTGAGACGCTGGATATCAGGAGGAGTAACAGGGCTCCTGAGATCATCATCCTTCTCCACACTTCTCCAGTCCCCAGTGACCATGCAAAACCTAGTGGGGAAAATCAGAGGCGAAAACAAAGTTTGTCATTGATTAAATTATTTTATGTATTTATTTTACAGAAATAATGTTTTTGGAATAATTAGGTGAAAATAAATTATTCTTAGGCCTATGCACTTACCAATCACTCAACTAGGTGGTATGTCAGTCTCCTCTACTCAGCACATGTATTTATAGCCCCTCTGGCTGTGATTCCATCAGTGTGGCATTTAAACTATGACTCCTCCTCTTTTGAATGTTTTGCCTCCGATGCAGATCACGAGGTCAAACGCAAAAATATTTATAAGAACAACATAAATAATTTTCAGAAGGAGGATTATTTTAAAATGACAGAAATCTAAATCCACGTCTAAAGCCCCAAGATTCTGCATGGCCCGGAATGTTTGACTTTCTCCACATCAGTGGCTGTTGGCAAATGATGTGAAGCCCTCTGTCATGGAAAGGATGATTTTTCATGGATTTTGAATAGTCCCACTATATAAAATGTACAGTTGAGTGCAGCAAGATGCAAGTTGTTGGGAGTTTGATGTGACCACCACTAAGCAACTGCCAGACCTCCTGCCCAATGCTGTGAAGAAAGAAACCACAGTTTTGGATTCAGTTTCAGTTACTCTGAAAGTGTGAATTCCTTCATACTGAATGTAGTTGAGTTGCAGCAAACCTACCCAAAGAGAAATGTTGCTGCCGACTTTATTATTATGATCATGTTCACCAGCCGCAATGCACATGTAGGGTTGGGAACCGAGAATCCGTTCTAAATTCAATGAAGCTGGAAACTGAAAAAAAAATTAAAAATTCTGTTCTGCTTATCGGTTCCTAAACAAGTATTTTAAGCCATGCATGTTTCAAATAAACGGCTTTGACTTCCTGACTGCAAATTAATATTGCACCTCGAATATTTAAATACATAGGCCTATATATCATACATATCTGGTGTTGTGCTAGCTATGTCCATCTGAAGGCCAGAAAGTTCTATTGCCAAAAAAGACCATTAACAAGAGCGGTTTCCCAATTTAACAAGAGTTATTAACAGAATATTGAAATGTACAAATAATAAATATGAACATAATAGTGTCATATTTAAAATGCAACAAACAGATTTGTGTTCGCTGTGGTATTGACCAGCACACACCCAGCAGAACCAGCTTTACCAGCTTGAAAATTGAGCTGGATTTTCACAGCCGGTTGACCAGCTCATGCACAGCTAGACAAAATTTTCAAGCTTGCCCATCAACATAGCTGGATCACTGTGACAAATGATAGATCTTCTTTCATCTCTCCCGTTTCTGTCCACAGCTCTGTTTACTTTATGTTTTTATAGCCACCTAGTTTTTTTGTTTTACTTTGTGAACTTCGCGTTCCCTTTGTAGAAATTTTGAGTTTATTTTTTGTGATTGTATGTATTTACTTTCGGAACATTAGGTAATAATATTTTGAGCTTAGTTATTTTAATGAAACAATTCCATTGCTTGCAGGGTCAACACTTGTATTTTTTTGTTATCTGAAAATCGAATCATTTTTTCAACCATACTGGAATCGGAACCGGAAACCATTAAGAATTGGAACCGATCAGCTGAATCGGAACCGGAATTGATAAAATACAAACAATACCCAACCCGACGCACATGTGAGAAATACCTTATTTTACTAGAATAACCACTATGTAGCTGAATGGGGAGAACCAGCAATCTGTAGCATTGGCCGTTGACCTTTTGCAAATATACTGGAGTGGATTGCAGGATGCGCAAATGACTGAACAAAGGAGCAGTTGGAGATCCAAATATGGGGATCCAAATAAACAATAGACAATAAAAGTAGGAGCATTCTCTTTAGATTGACAAAAAGTCAGCCTCATGTCTGCAAAACAACAGAATTAGCTTACAAGGAAATGGCAGAGGTTGGAACACATGCTGTGTTTTCATACAATATTCCGAACATTTGCAACATGTTTCATTTTGAAAGATGTGTATCTGATTTCTAAGCCACTTATCAGCATTGCGGTTTGGACTGGTACATATATGCCAATATATATTTCTGTTGAATTTTATCAATAATTATATACTAATATAATTATAGACTAATGTGACATCTTTTTTTTGGAAATATTATTACAAATGTTACAATCTTTTTCTCTGAGGAATTGTAAAACACAATATCATTTCGTATGTGCGTGTGTATATATTTTGAGTACAGCTGATAACTGGAACAGTTGTTGTTCTTAATTCATGTGTCTGTAAATTAAATTTTATCAAATGAAAGCTAAAATGAATTGAACTTTAAAAGCCATCTATTTGATTGATTCTCACCCCATGACCAACCAAAGCTAGCCAGGAACTAGACACCCATGCAAACTATGCGGATATGCAACTTGAACACCAGATCCACAGCCTTCATAAATGAACATATGTCAAATGTTTGGATCGTTGTCAATGAATATGTCAAAATCTGAAGTTTCCTTGTAACCCAGATCTGCTGTTTTTTCCAGAAATGAGGGAGACATCTTGTACATTTAAAGATAATGCTTCAATTCTAGTTACAATCATCAAAACAGCAAGTGCACCCATTTTCTTTGTGCATCCTGCGGTTGCAATGATAGAAGGATAAAACCCTACTGAATAGTGAGATTTGTGAAAATATTGGGGGGACATTTAATAATTATTTCCATCCACCACTATGGACTGGAAATAATTACTGTTAATTAAACTTTTGTTAATATCACAATTAGTCAATGGTCAAGATGGTCAAGCTGGCATAGGTGGATTTTACAGCAGGGTTTTTACATCCTGTTTACATTCAGCGCCTCTAACAGAAATGCATGGGATTGCAGCACTCACTTGCATCTTGTCACATAATGTGGAAGGACATGAAAAACGTTTCTTGCAAAGAGTATGTAACAGGCTTAAAAGGAGCTTTCTGCCGACTGTTTGCACTCACAGCACATTGTAATGTGCATAGCCTATTTCTCTCATCCCTGAAAAGAAAGAGCTCAAGCTAGGTTTTGGACCAGTTCAGACCAGCTCCGTACCCAACATGGTTTGACCAGCTCAAGATCAGTTTTGAAACGGCTGGTAGCTGGTTGACCAGTTACACCAGCTCCTAGCTCAACACGTTTTAGCTGGTTGATCAGTTTGGTTTTCTGAAAATCAAACCATTTTTTTAACCAACCTGGAATCGGAACTGGAAACCATCAAGAATTGGAACCGATTAGCAGAATCGGAACCGGAATTGATGAAATACAAACAATACCCAACCCGACGCACATGTGAGAAATACCTTATTTTATTAGAATAACCACTATGTAGCTGAATGGGGAGAACCAGCAATCTGTAGCATTGGCCGTTGACCTTTTGCAAATATACTGGAGTGGATTGCAGGATGCGCAAATGACTGAACCAAGGAGCAGTTGGAGATCCAAATATGGGGATCCAAATTAACAATAGACAATAAATGTAGGAGCATCATTCTCTTTAGATTGACAAAAAGTCAGCCTCATGTCTGCAAAACAATAGAATTAGCTTACAAGGAAATGGCAGAACTTGGAACACATGCTGTGTTTTCATACAATATTCCGAACATTCGCAACATGTTTAATTTGAAAGATGTGTATCTGATTTCTAAGCCGCTTATCAGCATTGCGGTTTGGACTGGTGCCTGCTTCCTGGCTAGTTCGATCATGAGTCATAGCCTATGAGGTGAGGGAAAAAAACTACTCAGCTGTCAACTAAACAGCTTTCAAAATTGGATGGATTTTAAATTAATGTCACCTCTGTTTCATACCCCAGTGAAACAGGAAGCCATCTGAAGCCACAAAACAGTTCCCAGTAAGATTTAGATTCACTTACAGCACATATATGCCAATATATATTTCAGTTGAATTTTATCAATAATTATATAGTTGACAAATGTGACATCTTTTTTTGGAAATATTATTACTTAAATGTTACAACCTTTTTCTCTGAGGAATTGTAAAACACAATATCATTTTTTGTGTGCGTGTGTAGATATTTTAGCTGATAACTGTAACAGTTGTTGTTCTTACTTCATGTGGCTGTAAATTAAATTTTATCAAATGAAAGCTAAAATGAATTGAACTTTAAAAGCCATCTATTTGATTGATTCTCACCCCATGACCAACCAAAGCTAGCCAGGAACTAGACACCCATGCAAACTATGCGGATATGCAACTTGAACACCAGATCCACAGCATTCATAAATGAACATATGTTAAATGTTTGGATCGTTGTCAATGAATATGTCAAAATCTGAAGTTTCCTTGTAACCCAGATCTGCTGTTTTTTCCAGAAATGAGGGAGACATATTGTACATTTAAAGATAATGCTTCAATTCTAGTTACAATCATCAAAACCATTTTCTTTGTGCATCCTGCTGTTGCAATGATAGAAGGATAAAACCCTACTGAATAGTGAGATTTGTGAAAATATTGGGGGGACAGTTAACAATTCTTTCCATCCACCACTATGGACTGGAAATAATTATTGTTAATTAAACTTTTGTTAATATCACAATTAGTTGTTCCTAACTGCAGTTACTCAATCTCTGACATCTCATTACATTACATTACATTATTGGCATTTGGCAGACGCTCTTATCCAGAGCGACGTACAGTTGATTAGACTAAGCAGGAGACAATCCTCCCCTGGAGCTTGACAATCCTCCCCCCAGTCATTTACCTTAACCACTACGCCACAGGCCACTCGAGTCAAATCTTTGGTTTAAATTTAAGAGGGCACATTTGCAGACCAAAGATCTGCAGTATCCTGAAAGATTCTTTCCTCAGGACATCCCCCGCCAAATTGTTCACGAATCTCACAATTCAGTGGTGTTACCTTAGCAACAGCAGGATTGAGCAGGAGTTATTTTGTGAATAATTTTCAAAGGAACATTCTTTTAAATGTACAAGAAGTCTCACTTATGGAAAACAGAAGAAGCCTCACACATTCGCAGACCAATAAAGTAAGAGCAACATCACATTACCATTCAGAAGTATTCACATCACATCACTCTTCAGAAGTATTCACACCACATCACCCTTCAGAAGTATTCACACCACATCACCCTTCTTTTGCCAAGAAGGCTGTGTACCCAAGTAAATATGGTTGCAATAGAAACCCTGTGATTCCATAGAACCCTATCTATATAAAGTGTTCTTTGTCAGGCGAATTGGTTCCTTGATGGGAGCTTTCAGGTAGTACAGGTAATATGTTGTTTTGTATGCACAAGAAATGGGAAAGTTATATTCTCTCATGCAATGCATAAGAGAATGGAATGGAATGAACTGTGTGAGCAAACAAGATAATCTTATCAGGTGAGAACATTTTACATTTTAGTCATTTGGCAGACGCTTTTAATCCAAAGCGACTTACAAGTGCAAAGGTTCTTCCACAAGTTAAAGCATCGTAGAATTAAAGTAGAATTAAAGATTTTCCATCATCAGTAAGGAGTTTGAGATCACAGGAACGGTGGGTAATCTGCCTTCTCCAGTATAATGAAACAAGTGTAGAAAGTTACCCCCCCCCCAACACACCCAGGAGGAATTGTCCTATTTTCACAAGTCTCACAATACAGTAGTGTTAACCTTGCCAGGATGTACAAAGAACTGAACATGGGTGTAATTGTTTTTGTCAATTATATTTTTCAGATGCACTTAATTGTACGTCGCTCTGGATGAGCTGCTAAATGCCTTTAATGTAATGTAATGGAAAGATAGGGTTATTCACCAAGAAGTCAGTCTCATTTCAGGAAAACGGCAGATCCTGGCTACAAGGAAACTTGTAAATTTGTAAATTTAAAAGTACATTTATTTGCTCTCATAAAGTGGTCCAAATATTTAGCATATGTTCATTTCTGAAGCCTGGTGTTCAATTTCATATTCGCACAGCATTTTGGACAGGTGTCTGTTTCCTGATGTGAGAAGAAAGCATGACAGCGTTTACAGGAATGGGTCACAGGAATGGTGGTTAATCAGCCTGCTGAAGTGAAGCAGGTGCAGAGGACATTTTAGGCCATTTTTGGTTTGAATTTAAGAGATTCGCAAGCCGAAGGATCTGCAGTGTCTTGACAGATTAATTCTCAAAATGTCCCCCCAATATTTTCACAAATGTCACAATTTGTCCAGACAAGTGGGGTGTACATGCTCTTGTGTAAATAAGTATTTATTTTTTATTTTTAATAGTACATTTAACACTACAGTTAAACTGCTTTGAAATATCTGGGATTGGAGCATTATCTTTAAATATACAAGATGTCTCCCTCATTTCTGGGAAAAACAGCAGATCTGGGTTACAAGGAAACTTCAGAATTTGACAAAAATAGTCCAAACATTTAATATACAGTGGGAGCAATAATGATTTGATCCCTTGCTGATTTTGTAGGTTTTCCCACTTACAAAGAATGGAACTGTGATAATCATAGGTACATTTTAACATTGAGAGACAGAATATCACAAAATAATCCACAATAACAACATCATATAAATGTAATATCATATTTTCACATGAAATAAGTATTTGATCCATAGAGCAATAGGACTTAATACTTGGTGGAGAAACCTTTGTTGGCAAGCACAGAGGTCAGACGTTTGTTGTAGTTTTTCACCAGGTTTGCACAGATCTTGGGAGGGATTTTATTCCACTCCTCTTTGCAGATCCTCTCCAAATCCTTAAAGTTCCGAGGCTGTCGCTTGGCAACTCGAGGCTTCAGCTCCCTCCACAGATTTTTCGATGGGATTTAGGTCTGGAGACTGGCTAGGCCACTCCAGGACCTTAATATGCTTCTTTTTGAACCACTCCTTTGTTGCCTTGGCCGTATGTTTTGGGTCATTGTCATGTTGGAATACCCATCCACTTCTCACCAAGCCGTTTGCTTATTTTCTTGTAGCCCATCCCAGCCTTGTGCAGGTCTACAATTTTGTCCCTGATGTCCTTAGATAGCTCCTTTGTCTTGGCCATGGTGGAAACGTTGGAATCTGATTGATTGTGTGGACAGGTGTCTTTTATACAGCTACATAACGATGTAACGAGTTTACACAGGTGTTTTGGGTAATGAGTTGAGATTAGGAGTGCTTCTTAATGGAAAACTAACTGGTCTGTGGGAGCCAGAATTATTGCTGACTGGTAGGGGATCAAATACTTATTTCATGCAAAAATACAATTATAAATTTATTAAATTCATATGATGTTGTTATTGTGGATTATTTTGTGATATTCTGTCTCTCAATTTTAAAATGTACCTATTATTAAAATTCTACACAGTTCCATTCTTTGTAAGTGGGCAAACCTACAAAATCAGCAAGGGATAAAATAATTTTTGCTCCCACTGTATGTTCATTTACGAAAGCTGTGGATCTGGTGTTCAAGTTGCATATCCGCATAGCAGTTTGGACAGGGGTCTAGTTCCTGGCTAGCTTTGGTCATGGGGTGAGAATCAATCAACTAGATGGCTTTTACAATTCAATCATTTTTAGCGTTCATTTGACAAAATTGACACATGAAGTAAGAACAACAACAGTTAATTATCAGCTGTACCGAAAATATCTACACACCCACAGAAAAAAATAATATTCTGTTTTACAATTCCTCAGAGAAAAAGATTGTAACATTTAAGTAATATTATTTCCAAAAAAAAAGATGTCACATTAGTCAACTATATAATTATTGATGAAATTCAACTGAAATATATATTGGCATATATGTGCTGTAAGTGAATTTAAATCTTACTGGGAACTGTTGTGGCTTTAGATGGCTTCCTGTTTCACTGGGGTATGAAACAGAGGTGACATTAATTTAAAATCCATCCAATTTTGAAAGCTGTTTAGTTGGTTTAGTTGGCATGTTTTTTTCCCTCACCTCATAGGCTATGACTCATGATCGAAACTAGCCAGGAAGCAGGCACCAGTCCAAACCACAATGCTGACCAGTGGCTTAGAAATCAGATACACATCTTTCAAATTAAACATGTTGCGAATGTTCGGAATATTGTATGAAAACACAGCATGTGTTCCAAGTTCTGCCATTTCCTTGTAAGCTAATTCTGTTGTTTTGCAGACATGAGGCTGACCTTTTGTAAATCTAAAGAGAATGATGCTCCTACATTTATTGTCTATTGTTAATTTGGATCCCTATATTTGGATCTCCAACTGCTCCTTGGTTCAGTCATTTGCGCATCCTGCAATCCACTCCAGTATATTTGCAAAAGGTCAACGGCCAATGCTACAGATTGCTGGTTCTCCCCATTCAGCTACATAGTGGTTATTCTAATAAAATAAATTATTTCTCACATGTGCGTCGGGTTGGGTATTGTTTGTATTTCATTAATTCCGTTTCTGATTCAGCTGATCGGTTCCAATTCTTAATGGTTTCCAGTTCCGATTCCAGAATGGTTAAAATGGAATTGTTTCATTGAAATAACTTAGCTATAAACTCAAGATTTCCACAAAGGAAACGCGAAGTTCACAAAGTAAAACAAAAAAACTAGGTGGCTATAAAAACATAAAGTAAACAGAGCTGTGGACAGAAACGGGAGAGATGAAAGAAGATCTATCACTTGTCACAGTGATCCAGCTATGTTGATGGACAAGCTTGAAAATTTAGTCTAGCTGTGCATGAGCTGGTCAACCGGCTGTGAAAATCCAGCTCAATTTTCAAGCTGGTCAATACCACAGAAAACACAAATCTGTTTGTTGCATTTTAAACATGACACTATTATGTTCATATTTATTATTTGTACATTTCAATATTCTGTTAATAACTCTTGTTAAATTGGGAAACCACTCTTATTAATGGTCTTTTTTGGCAATAGTACTTTCTGGCCTTCAGATGGACATAGCTAGCACAACACCAGAAATGTATGTAGGCCTATGTATTTACATATTCGCGGTGCAATATTAATTTGCAGTCAGGAAGTCAAAGCCATTTATTTGAAACACGCATTACTGAAACTAAACCCAAAACTGTGGTTTCTTTCTTCACAGCATTGGGCAGGAGGTCTGGCAGTTGCTAAGTGGTGGTCACATCAAACTCCCAACAACTTGCATCTTGCTGCACTCTACTGTACATTTTATATAGTGGGACTGTTCAAAATCCATGAAAAATCGTCCTTTCCCTGACAGAGGGCTTCACATCATTTGCCAACAGCCACTGATGTGGAGAAAGTCAAACATTCCGGGCCATGCAGAATCTTGGGGCTTTAGACGTGGATTTCTGTCATTTTAAAATAATCCACCTTCTGAAAATTCTTTATGTTGTTCTTATAAATGTTTTTGATACAATTTGCGTTTGACCTTGTGATCTGCATCGGAGGCAAAACATTCAAAAGAGGAGGAGTCATAGTTTAAATGCCACACTGATGGAATCACAGCCAGAGGGGCTATAAATACATGTGCTGAGTAGAGGAGACTGACATACCACCAAATTGAGTGATTGGTAAGTGCATAGGCCTAAGAATAATTTATTTTCACCAAATTATTCCAAAAACATTATTTCTGTAAAATAAATACATCAAATAATTTTGTTTTCGCCTCTGATTTTCCCCACTAGGTTTTGCATGCTCACTGGAGACTGGAGAAGTGTGAAGAAGGATGATGATCTCAGGAGCCCTGTTACTCCTCCTGATATCCAGCATCTCAGCTAATCTTGCAGGTAAAGCATCATGTCTCTTTGCTTTCATTAGTGCTTCACTGCTCTCTATTCCAGCTGAATATAGCAACTTACAGCTGCACATGTGTCATAGAGAACGCAACTCCAGTCCAGGTATGACTTCTTTCAACTAACACTGTTTTCACAATCGGCAATTTATTTAATTAAGGGCTGTATAAATGACAATGAAAGAAATATAAATAAAGGAATAGCCTGATTGAAAACAATGCTGCTATACATTTAATAAAATAAAAACAATAATGCATCAAAGAAGATCTCTCACTTGTGACAGGGATCCAACTATGCTAGCTGGACCAGCTTTAAAATTTGATCTAGCTGGTCAGCTAGCGCTGGTAGCTGGTTTGAGCGGTTACCAAAAATAGCTTGAGCTCATCAAACCATGTAAAGCTGGGAGCTGGTCTGAACTGATCAACCAGCTAAAACGTGTTGAGCTAGGAGCTCGTCTGAACTGGTGAACCAGCTACCAGCTGTTTCAAAACCTAGCTTGTGCTCGTTCTTTTCAGGGATGAGAGAAATAGACTATGAAAATTAGAATGTGCTGTGAGTGCAAACAGTCGGCAGAAAGCTCCTTTTAAGCCTGTTACATACTCTATGCAAGAAACGTTTTTCATGTCCTTCCACATTATGTAACGAGATGCAAGTGTGTGCTGCAATCCCATGCATTTCTGTTAGAGGCGCTGAATGTAAACAGTAAAAACCCTGCTGTAAAATCCACCTATGCCAGCTTGACCATCTTGACCACTGAGCTGGTCAAATTGGTCATAGTCTGGTCCAGCTGGGTATAAGCTGGTCAATGCCACAGAGAATACAGAATGAAATCTGTACGTTGCATTTCACGCAGTTGTCTTTATGTATCGCCATCATTTAGTACATGTAGCAATGCTTAAGAAATTCCAGAAATTGACCAACCCAATGCCTAGTGAGGATATTTGGGGAACAAAAAGACGGTCTTAACATAGGAGCGTGTTACCGACCACCAACCTCAGACAGTAGTGTGAATACAATGCTCTTTAAAAATATAAAACAAGCTTGTCATGTAGAAGACACCAAGCAACGTCTTCCTTATAATCACCCAAGAATGTGAATGTTTCTCATGACGTTGTTTTCATGTGTGTCATGAAGCCGGTGCCCAGGTCAGACTGGTGGGTGGAGATGATCAGTGCTCTGGCAGAGTAGAGATCTACAATGATGGCCAGTGGGGAACAGTGTGTGATGACTCCTGGGATCTAAACGATGCTGAGGTGGTGTGTAGACAGGTGGGCTGTGGCAGTGCTCAGGCTGCTCCAGGCAGTGCCCACTCTGGACAGGGCAGCGGGCGCATCTGGTTGGATGATGTGAGTTGTTCTGGAAGTGAATCCTCCCTGTCACAGTGCCAGCACTCTGGGTTTGGGTCTCACAACTGTGGTCATCATGAAGATGCTGCGGTTGTTTGCTCTGGTAGGAAATTTTTTTATATGTTTTCCTTATTACCTTAAATTGATTGTTATGACTGACACTGAGTGCATGTCAACCCAAGATTTAAATAAAATTGAGTGAAAAGGAGCCAATGACGGTTTCTATCAAATACCTTATCCATCAGATCAAGCTTGTTTCATTAAAAAACTACATCTATAACCATTTTGAATGAGATGCAATCGCACCCTCTCAGTGTACAACAATAAAACAAATGTATTATTAAGTATTTTATTACACTTCTCCCTTTTCATGAAAAAAAAATAAAACATTGGAGTTTTGCCAAAGAACCCATTGCTTCAGAAAAATGGGGAACCATTGAATTAATTTCCTACAGTAATGGAAATTTTTTTGTTGTATGTTTTCTGTTTCAAACATTTGCTGCCCGTGTTTGCTTTCATATATAATTTTGAAACCCTGTTTTGTAATGTACAATGTACAACCTCAGCTGTATTGATAAGTGATAGCGCTTCATTTGATTCCAGAGAGTATAGTGAAGCAAGGTTCCCCTCCAACACACTTTACATCGCCAGCTGCTCCTTCTCATACCTAACACTACAGCCAAGCTTACACAGAGCTCCAATGGAGGACAACCTTTCATCTGCAGTATTTAACATACTGTCCAAGGGGGGTCAGTCAAACAGTGGGGTTCGCTTGATAACAACGAATATGCACTCCAAACTGAACGAATCCTCCTTTAACCTAGCATATGCAGACAAAAGGTATTGCCCTTTGGAGCTACGAACCAGTAGACACTGTCACAGTCCAGATGCAACCTGAGGCTTTCAGGCTCATCCATGCAACACAACATGCTGCCTTAAATGAATGTGCCATGTAGAAGACCACAAAGAAAGTCTTCTTCATAATCACCCAAGAATGTGAATGTTTCTCAAGATATTGTTTTCATGTATTTCATGTAGCCGGTGCCCAAGTCAGACTGGTGAATGGAGAGGGTCAGTGCTCTGGCAGGGTGGAGATCTACAATGATGGCCAGTGGGGAACAGTGTGTGATGACTCCTGGGACCTAAACGATGCTGAGGTGGTGTGTAGACAGGTGGGCTGTGGCAGTGCTCAGGCTGCTCCAGGCAGTGCCCACTCTGGACAGGGCAGCGGGCCCATCTGGTTGGATGATGTGAGCTGTTCTGGAAGTGAATCCTCCCTGTCACAGTGCCAGCACTCTGGGTTTGGGTCTCACAACTGTATTCACCAGGAAGATGCTGCTGTGGTTTGCTCTGGTAGGAAATATTTTTGTATGTTTTCCTTATTGCCTTAAATTGATTGTTATGACTGACACTGAGCGCATGTCGACCCAAGATTTAAATAAAATTGAGTGAAAAGGAGCCCATAACGGTTTCTATCAAATCCATTATCCATCAGATCCAGCTTGTTTTATTACAAATCTACGTCTATGCCCATTTTGAATAAGTTGTGATCTCATCCACTCAGTGTCCAATAATAATAACAAATCAAATTTTTAATTATTTTATTATACATCTGTACAATGTATGACCACAGCCATGTTCATAAGTGAGAGTGCTTCTGTTGATTCCAGTGATAATAATGAACCAAGATTCCGCTCCAGCACACTTTACAATGAAAGCTGCTCCTTCTCACACCTAACACTACAGCCAAACTTACACAGAGCTCCAATGGAGGACAACCTTTCATCTGCAGTTTTTGACATACAGACCAATGGTGGTCAATCAAACGGGGGGGTTTGCTTGATAACCACGAACAAGCACTACAAACCGACAGAATCCTCCTATAACCTAGCATATGCAAACAAAAGTGCTACCGGGCTTTGGAGCTACCGGTCAGTAGACACTGGCACAGTCCCGATGCAACCTGAGGCTTTAAGGCTCATCCATGCAACACAGCATGATGCCTTAAATGAATGAGCCATGTAGAAGACACCAAGCAACGTCTTCCTTATAATCACCCAAGAATGTGAATGTTTCTCATGACGTTGTTTTCATGTGTTTCATGAAGCCGGTGCCCAGGTCAGACTGGTGGGTGGAGATGATCAGTGCTCTGGCAGAGTAGAGATCTACAATGATGGCCAGTGGGGAACAGTGTGTGATGACTCCTGGGACCTAAACGATGCTGAGGTGGTGTGTAGACAGGTGGGCTGTGGCAGTGCTCAGGCTGCTCCAGGCAGTGCCCACTCTGGAGAGGGCAGTGGGCCCATCTGGTTGGATGATCTGAGTTGTTCTGGAAGTGAATCCTCCCTGTCACAGTGCCAGCACTCTGGGTTTGGGTCTCACAACTGTGGTCATCATGAAGATGCTGCGGTGGTTTGCTCTGGTAGGAAATATTTTTATATGTTTTCCTTATTACCTTAAATTGATTGTTATGACTGACACTGAGTGCATGTCAACCCAAGATTTAAATAAAATTGAGTGAAAAGGAGCCTATGACGGTTTCTATCAAATACCTTATCCATCAGCTCAAGCTTGTTTCATTAAAAAACTACATCTATAACCATTTTGAATGAGATGCAATCGCACCCTCCCCGTGTACAACAATAAAACAAATGTATTATTAAGTATTTTATTACACTTCTCCCTTTTCATGAAAAAAAAATAAAACATTGGAGTTTTGCCAAAGAACCCATTGCTTCAGAAAAATGGGGAACCATTGAATTAATTTCCTACAGTAATGGAACTTTTTTTGTTGTATGTTTTCTGTTTCAAACATTTGCTGCCCGTGTTTGCTTTCATATATAATTTTGAAACCCTGTTTTGTAATGTACAATGTACAACCTCGGCTGTATTGATAAGTGAGAGCGCTTCATTTGATTCCAGAGAGTATAGTGAAGCAAGGTTCCCCTCCAACACACTTTACATCGCCAGCTGCTCCTTCTCATACCTAACACTACAGCCAAGCTTACACAGAGCTCCAATGGAGGACAACCTTTCATCTGCAGTATTTAACATACTGTCCAAGGGGGGTCAGTCAAACAGTGGGGTTCGCTTGATAACAACGAATATGCACTCCAAACTGAACGAATCCTCCTTTAACCTAGCATATGCAGACAAAAGGTATTGCCCTTTGGAGCTACGAACCAGTAGACACTGTCACAGTCCAGATGCAACCTGAGGCTTTCAGGCTCATCCATGCAACACAACATGCTGCCTTAAATGAATGTGCCATGTAGAAGACCACAAAGAAAGTCTTCTTCATAATCACCCAAGAATGTGAATGTTTCTCAAGATATTGTTTTCATGTATTTCATGTAGCCGGTGCCCAAGTCAGACTGGTGAATGGAGAGGGTCAGTGCTCTGGCAGGGTGGAGATCTACAATGATGGCCAGTGGGGAACAGTGTGTGATGACTCCTGGGACCTAAACGATGCTGAGGTGGTGTGTAGACAGGTTGGCTGTGGCAGTGCTCAGGCTGCTCCAGGCAGTGCCCACTCTGGACAGGGCAGCGGGCCCATCTGGTTGGATGATGTGAGTTGTTCTGGAAGTGAATCCTCCCTGTCACAGTGCCAGCACTCTGGGTTTGGGTCTCACAACTGTGGTCATCATGAAGATGCTGCGGTGGTTTGCTCTGGTAGGAAATATCTTTATATGTTTTCCTTATTACCTTAAATTGATTGTTATGACTGACACTGAGTGCATGTCAACCCAAGATTTAAATAAAATTGAGTGAAAAGGAGCCTATGACGGTTTCTATCAAATACCTTATCCATCAGATCAAGCTTGTTTCATTAAAAAACTAAATCTATAACCATTTTGAATGAGATGCAATCGCACCCTCTCAGTGTACAACAATAAAACAAATGTATTATTAAGTATTTTATTACACATCTCCCTTTTCATGAAAAAATATTAAAACAATGGAGTTTTGCCAAAGAATCCATTGCTTCAGAAAAATGGGGAACCATTGAATTAATTTCCTACAGTAATGGAAATTTTTGTTGTTTGTTTTTTGTTTCAAACATTTGCTGCCCGTGTTTGCTTTCATATATAATTTTGAAACCCTGTTTTGTAATGTACAATGTACAACCTCAGCCGTATTGATAAGTGAGAGCGCTTCATTTGATTCCAGAGAGTATAGTGAAGCAAAGTTCTCCTCCAACACACTTAACATCGCCAGCTGCTCCTTCTCACACATAACACTACAGCCAAACTTACACAGAGCTCCAATGGAGGACAACCTTTCATCTGCAGTTTTTGACGTACAGACCAATGGTGGTCGATCAAACGGGGGGGTTTGCTTGATAATCACGAACAAGCACTACAAACCGACAGAATCCTCCTATAACCTAGCATATGCAAACAAAAGTGCTACCGGGCTTTGGAGCTACCGGTCAGTAGACACTGGCACAGTCCTGATGCAACCTGAGGCTTTAAGGCTCATCCATGCAACACAGCATGATGCCTTAAATGAATGAGCCATGTAGAAGACACCAAGCAACGTCTTCCTTATAATCACCCAAGAATGTGAATGTTTCTCATGACGTTGTTTTCATGTGTTTCATGTAGCTGGTGCCCAGGTCAGACTGGTGGGTGGAGATGATCAGTGCTCTGGCAGAGTAGAGATCTACAATGATGGCCAGTGGGGAACAGTGTGTGATGACTCCTGGGACCTAAACGATGCTGAGGTGGTGTGTAGACAAGTGGGCTGTGGCAGTGCTCAGGCTGCTCCAGGCAGTGCCCACTCTGGACAGGGCAGCGGGCCCATCTGGTTGGATGATGTGAGTTGTTCTGGAAGTGAATCCTCCCTGTCGGAGTGCCAGCACTCTGGGTTTGGGTCTCACAACTGTGGTCATCATGAAGATGCTGCGGTGGTTTGCTCTGGTAGGAAATATTTTTATATGTTTTCCTTATTACCTGAAATTGATTGTTATGACTGACACTGAGTGCATGTCGACCCAAGATTTCAATAAAATTGAGTGAAAAGGAGCCTATGACGGTTTCTATCAAATACCTTATCCATCAGATCAAGCTTGTTTCATTAAAAAACTAAATCTATAACCATTTTGAATGAGATGCAATCGCACCCTCTCAGTGTACAACAATAAAACAAATGTATTATTAAGTATTTTATTACACATCTCCCTTTTCATGAAAAAATATTAAAACAATGGAGTTTTGCCAAAGAATCCATTGCTTCAGAAAAATGGGGAACCATTGAATTAATTTCCTACAGTAATGGAAATTTTTGTTGTTTGTTTTTTGTTTCAAACATTTGCTGCCCGTGTTTGCTTTCATATATAATTTTGAAACCCTGTTTTGTAATGTACAATGTACAACCTCAGCCGTATTGATAAGTGAGAGCGCTTCATTTGATTCCAGAGAGTATAGTGAAGCAAAGTTCCCCTCCAACACACTTTACATCGCCAGCTGCTCCTTCTCATACCTAATACTACAGCCACGCTTACACAGAGCTCCAATGGAGGACAACCTTTCTTCTGCAGTATTTAACATACTGTCCAAGGGGGGGTCAGTCAAACAGTGGGGTTCGCTTGATAACAACGAATACGCACTCCAAACTGAACGAATCCTCCTTTAACCTAGCATATGCAGACAAAAGGTATTGCCCTTTGGAGCTACGAACCAGTAGACACTGTCACAGTCCAGATGCAACCTGAGGCTTTCAGGCTCATCCATGCAACACAACATGCTGCCTTAAATGAATGTGCCATGTAGAAGACCCCAAAGAAAGTCTTCTTCATAATCACCCAAGAATGTGAATGTTTCTCGAGATATTGTTTTCTTGTATTTCATGTAGCCGGTGCCCAAGTCAGACTGGTGAATGGAGAGGGTCAGTGCTCTGGCAGGGTGGAGATCTACAATGATGGCCAGTGGGGAACAGTGTGTGATGACTCCTGGGACCTAAACGATGCTGAGGTGGTGTGTAGACAGGTGGGCTGTGGCAGTGCTCAGGCTGCTCCAGGCAGTGCCCACTCTGGACAGGGCAGCGGGCCCATCTGGTTGGATGATGTGAGCTGTTCTGGAAACGAATCCTCCCTGTCACAGTGCCAGCACTCTGGGTTTGGGTCTCACAACTGTATTCACCCGGAAGATGCTGCTGTGGTTTGCTCTGGTAGGAAATATTTTTGTATGTTTTCCTTATTATCTTAAATTGATTGTTATGACTGACACTGAGTGCATGTCGACCCAAGATTTAAATAAAATTGAGTGAAAAGGAGCCCATAACGGTTTCTATCAAATCCATTATCCATCAGATCCAGCTCGTTTTATTACAAATCTACGTCTATGCCCATTTTGAATAAGTTGTGATCTCATCCACTCAGTGTCCAATAATAACAAATCAAATTTTTAATTATTTTATTATACATCTGTACAATGTATGACCACAGCCATGTTCATAAGTGAGAGTGCTTCTGTTGATTCCAGTGATAATAATGAACCAAGATTCCGCTCCAGCACACTTTACAATGAAAGCTGCTCCTTCTCACACCTAACACTACAGCCAAACTTACACAGAGCTCCAATGGAGGACAACCTTTCATCTGCAGTTTTTGACATACAGACCAATGGTGGTCAATCAAACGGGGGGGTTTGCTTGATAACCACGAACAAGCACTACAAACCGACAGAATCCTCCTATAACCTAGCATATGCAAACAAAAGTGCTACCGGGCTTTGGAGCTACCGGTCAGTAGACACTGGCACAGTCCTGATGCAACCTGAGGCTTTAAGGCTCATCCATGCAACACAGCATGATGCCTTAAATGAATGAGCCATGTAGAAGACACCAAGCAACGTCTTCCTTATAATCACCCAAGAATGTGAATGTTTCTCATGACGTTGTTTTCATGTGTTTCATGAAGCCGGTGCCCAGGTCAGACTGGTGGGTGGAGATGATCAGTGCTCTGGCAGAGTAGAGATCTACAATGATGGCCAGTGGGGAACAGTGTGTGATGACTCCTGGGACCTAAACGATGCTGAGGTGGTGTGTAGACAGGTGGGCTGTGGCAGTGCTCAGGCTGCTCCAGGCAGTGCCCACTCTGGACAGGGCAGCGGGCCCATCTGGTTGGATGATGTGAGTTGTTCTGGAAGTGAATCCTCCCTGTCACAGTGCCAGCACTCTGGGTTTGGGTCTCACAACTGTGGTCATCATGAAGATGCTGCGGTGGTTTGCTCTGGTAGGAAATATTTTTATATGTTTTCCTTATTACCTGAAATTGATTGTTATGACTGACACTGAGTGCATGTCGACCCAAGATTTCAATAAAATTGAGTGAAAAGGAGCCTATGACGGTTTCTATCAAATACCTTATCCATCAGATCAAGCTTGTTTCATTAAAAAACTAAATCTATAACCATTTTTAATGAGATGCAATCGCACCCTCTCAGTGTACAACAATAAAACAAATGTATTATTAAGTATTTTATTACACATCTCCCTTTTCATGAAAAAATATTAAAACAATGGAGTTTTGCCAAAGAATCCATTGCTTCAGAAAAATGGGGAACCATTGAATTAATTTCCTACAGTAATGGAAATTTTTGTTGTTTGTTTTTTGTTTCAAACATTTGCTGCCCGTGTTTGCTTTCATATATAATTTTGAAACCCTGTTTTGTAATGTACAATGTACAACCTCAGCCGTATTTATAAGTGAGAGCGCTTCATTTGATTCCAGAGAGTATAGTGAAGCAAAGTTCCCCTCCAACACACTTAACATCGCCAGCTGCTCCTTCTCATACCTAATACTACAGCCACGCTTACACAGAGCTCCAATGGAGGACAACCTTTCATCTGCAGTATTTAACATACTGTCCAAGGGGGGGTCAGTCAAACAGTGGGGTTCTCTTGATAACAACGAATATGCACTCCAAACTGAACGAATCCTCCTTTAACCTAGCATATGCAGACAAAAGGTATTGCCCTTTGGAGCTACGAACCAGTAGACGCTGTCACAGTCCAGATGCAACCTGAGGCTTTAAGGCTCATCCATGCAACACAACATGCTGCCTTAAATGAATGTGCCATGTAGAAGACCACAAAGAAAGTCTTCTTCATAATCACCAAAGAATGTGAATGTTTCTCAAGATATTGTTTTCATGTATTTCATGGAGCCGGTGGCCAAGTCAGACTGGTGAATGGAGAGGGTCAGTGCTCTGGCAGGGTGGAGATCTACAATGATGGCCAGTGGGGAACAGTGTGTGATGACTCCTGGGACCTAAACGATGCTGAGGTGGTGTGTAGACAGGTGGGCTGTGGCAGTGCTCAGGCTGCTCCAGGCAGTGCCCACTCTGGACAGGGCAGCGGGCTCATCTGGTTGGATGATGTGAGTTGTTCTGGAAGTGAATCCTCCCTGTCGGAGTGCCAGCACTCTGGGTTTGGGTCTCACAACTGTGGTCATCATGAAGATGCTGCTGTGGTTTGCTCTGGTAGGAAATATTTTTATATGTTTTCCTTATTACCTGAAATTGATTGTTA
Organism: Conger conger; assembly: GCF_963514075.1. Lineage (NCBI taxonomy): Eukaryota > Metazoa > Chordata > Actinopteri > Anguilliformes > Congridae > Conger > Conger conger. Next base: position 79,050,009 of record NC_083761.1, read on the forward strand.
TGACTGACACTGAGCGCATGTCGACCCAAGATTTAAATAAAATTGAGTGAAAAGGAGCCCATAACGGTTTCTATCAAATCCATTATCCATCAGATCCAGCTTGTTTTATTACAAATCTACGTCTATGCCCATTTTGAATAAGTTGTGATCTCATCCACTCAGTGTCCAATAACAATAACAAATCAAATTTTTAATTATTTTATTATACATCTGTACAATGTATGACCACAGCCATGTTCATAGGTGAGAGTGCTTCTGTTGATTCCAGTGATAATAATGAACCAAGATTCCGCTCCAGCACACTTTACAATGAAAGCTGCTCCTTCTCACACCTAACACTACAGCCGAACTTACACAGAGCTCCAATGGAGGACAACCTTTCATCTGCAGTTTTTGACATACAGACCAATGGTGGTCAATCAAACGGGGGGGTTTGCTTGATAACCACGAACAAGCACTACAAACCGACAGAATCCTCCTATAACCTAGCATATGCAAACAAAAGTGCTACCGGGCTTTGGAGCTACCGGTCAGTAGACACTGGCACAGTCCCGATGCAACCTGAGGCTTTAAGGCTCATCCATGCAACACAGCATGATGCCTTAAATGAATGAGCCATGTAGAAGACCCCAAAGAAAGTCTTCTTCATAATCACCCAAGAATGTGAATGTTTCTCAAGATATTGTTTTTATGTATTTCATGTAGCCGGTGCCCAAGTCAGACTTGTGAATGGAGAGGGTCAGTGCTCTGGCAGGGTGGAGATCTACAATGATGGCCAGTGGGGAACAGTGTGTGATGACTCCTGGGACCTAAACGATGCTGAGGTGGTGTGTAGACAGGTGGGCTGTGGCAGTGCTCAGGCTGCTCCAGGCAGTGCCCACTCTGGACAGGGCAGCGGGCCCATCTGGTTGGATGATGTGAGCTGTTCTGGAAGTGAATCCTCCCTGTCACAGTGCCAGCACTCTGGGTTTGGGTCTCACAACTGTATTCACCAGGAAGATGCTGCTGTGGTTTGCTCTGGTAGGAAATATTTTTGTATGTTTTCCTTATTACCTTAAATTGATTGTTATGACTGACACTGAGTGCATGTCGACCCAAGATTTAAATAAAATTGAGTGAAAAGGAGCCCATAACGGTTTCTATCAAATCCATTATCCATCAGATCCAGCTTGTTTTATTACAAATCTACGTCTATGCCCATTTTGAATAAGTTGTGATCTCATCCACTCAGTGTCCAATAATAACAAATCAAATTTTTAATTATTTTATTATACATCTGTACAATGTATGACCACAGCCATGTTCATAAGTGAGAGTGCTTCTGTTGATTCCAGTGATAATAATGAACCAAGATTCCGCTCCAGCACACTTTACAATGAAAGCTGCTCCTTCTCACACCTAACACTACAGCCAAACTTACACAGAGCTCCAATGGAGGACAACCTTTCATCTGCAGTTTTTGACATACAGACCAATGGTGGTCAATCAAACGGGGGGGTTTGCTTGATAATCACGAACAAGCACTACAAACCGACAGAATCCTCCTATAACCTAGCATATGCAAACAAAAGTGCTACCGGGCTTTGGAGCTACCGGTCAGTAGACACTGGCACAGTCCCGATGCAACCTGAGGCTTTAAGGCTCATCCATGCAACACAGCATGATGCCTTAAATGAATGAGCCATGTAGAAGACACCAAGCAACGTCTTCCTTATAATCACCCAAGAATGTGAATGTTTCTCATGACGTTGTTTTCATGTGTTTCATGTAGCTGGTGCCCAGGTCAGACTGGTGGGTGGAGATGATCAGTGCTCTGGCAGAGTAGAGATCTACAATGATGGCCAGTGGGGAACAGTGTGTGATGACTCCTGGGACCTAAACGATGCTGAGGTGGTGTGTAGACAAGTGGGCTGTGGCAGTGCTCAGGCTGCTCCAGGCAGTGCCCACTCTGGACAGGGCAGCGGGCCCATCTGGTTGGATGATGTGAGTTGTTCTGGAAGTGAATCCTCCCTGTCGGAGTGCCAGCACTCTGGGTTTGGGTCTCACAACTGTGGTCATCATGAAGATGCTGCGGTGGTTTGCTCTGGTAGGAAATATTTTTATATGTTTTCCTTATTACCTGAAATTGATTGTTATGACTGACACTGAGCGCATGTCGACCCAAGATTTCAATAAAATTGAGTGAAAAGGAGCCTATGAAGGTTTCTATCAAATACCTTATCCATCAGATCAAGCTTGTTTCATTAAAAAACTAAATCTATAACCATTTTGAATGAGATGCAATCGCACCCTCTCAGTGTACAACAATAAAACAAATGTATTATTAAGTATTTTATTACACATCTCCCTTTTCATGAAAAAATATTAAAACAATGGAGTTTTGCCAAAGAATCCATTGCTTCAGAAAAATGGGGAACCATTGAATTAATTTCCTACAGTAATGGAAATTTTTGTTGTTTGTTTTTTGTTTCAAACATTTGCTGCCCGTGTTTGCTTTCATATATAATTTTGAAACCCTGTTTTGTAATGTACAATGTACAACCTCAGCCGTATTGATAAGTGAGAGCGCTTCATTTGATTCCAGAGAGTATAGTGAAGCAAGGTTCCCCTCCAACACACTTAACATCGCCAGCTGCTCCTTCTCATACCTAATACTACAGCCACGCTTACACAGAGCTCCAATGGAGGACAACCTTTCATCTGCAGTATTTAACATACTGTCCAAGGGGGGGTCAGTCAAACAGTGGGGTTCGCTTGATAACAACGAATATGCACTCCAAACTGAACGAATCCTCCTTTAACCTAGCATATGCAGACAAAAGGTATTGCCCTTTGGAGCTACGAGCCAGTAGACACTGTCACAGTCCAGATGCAACCTGAGGCTTTAAGGCTCATCCATGCAACACAGCATGATGCCTTAAATGAATGTGCCATGTAGAAGACCACAAAGAAAGTCTTCTTCATAATCACCCAAGAATGTGAATGTTTCTCAAGATATTGTTTTCATGTATTTCATGTAGCTGGTGGCCAAGTCAGACTGGTGAATGGAGAGGGTCAGTGCTCTGGCAGGGTGGAGATCTACAATGATGGCCAGTGGGGAACAGTGTGTGATGACTCCTGGGACCTAAACGATGCTGAGGTGGTGTGTAGACAGGTGGGCTGTGGCAGTGCTCAGGCTGCTCCAGGCAGTGCCCACTCTGGACAGGGCAGCGGGCCCATCTGGTTGGATGATGTGAGCTGTTCTGGAAGTGAATCCTCCCTGTCACAGTGCCAGCACTCTGGGTTTGGGTCTCACAACTGTATTCACCCGGAAGATGCTGCTGTGGTTTGCTCTGGTAGGAAATATTTTTGTATGTTTTCCTTATTACCTTAAATTGATTGTTATGACTGACATTGAGCGCATGTCGACCCAAGATTTAAATAAAATTGAGTGAAAAGGAGCCCATAACGGTTTCTATCAAATCCATTATCCATCAGATCCAGCTTGTTTTATTACAAATCTACGTCTATGCCCATTTTGAATAAGTTGTGATCTCATCCACTCAGTGTCCAATAACAATAACAAATCCAATTTTTAAGTATTTTATTATACATCTGTACAATGTATGACCACAGCCATGTTCATAAGTGAGAGTGCTTCTGTTGATTCCAGTGATAATAATGAACCAAGATTCCGCTCCAGCACACTTTACAATGAAAGCTGCTCCTTCTCACACCTAACACTACAGCCAAACTTACACAGAGCTCCAATGGAGGACAACCTTTCATCTGCAGTTTTTGACATACAGACCAATGGTGGTCAATCAAACGGGGGGGTTTGCTTGATAACCACGAACAAGCACTACAAACCGACAGAATCCTCCTATAACCTAGCATATGCAAACAAAAGTGCTACCGGGCTTTGGAGCTACCGGTCAGTAGACACTGGCACAGTCCCGATGCAACCTGAGGCTTTAAGGCTCATCCATGCAACACAGCATGATGCCTTAAATGAATGAGCCATGTAGAAGACACCAAGCAACGTCTTCCTTATAATCACCCAAGAATGTGAATGTTTCTCATGACGTTGTTTTCATGTGTTTCATGAAGCCAGTGCCCAGGTCAGACTGGTGGGTGGAGATGATCAGTGCTCTGGCAGAGTAGAGATCTACAATGATGGCCAGTGGGGAACAGTGTGTGATGACTCCTGGGACCTAAACGATGCTGAGGTGGTGTGTAGACAGGTGGGCTGTGGCAGTGCTCAGGCTGCTCCAGGCAGTGCCCACTCTGGACAGGGCAGCGGGCCCATCTGGTTGGATGATGTGAGCTGTTCTGGAAGTGAATCCTCCCTGTCACAGTGCCAGCACCCTGGGTTTGGGTCTCACAACTGTGGTCATCATGAAGATGCTGCGGTGGTTTGCTCTGGTAGGAAATCTTCAAATATTTTTTCATAATTGCCTTAAATTGATTTTTATGAAGATTAACAAGGGAACATAACCATTCTTATTTGAAAAAACTAATTTAAGTATCGTTTAAGTTCATTTAAAGTCAGTGTAGCATTGCATTTTGCATTTTTAAGCATTTGATTATTCTTTTTTCAGAAAAAGTAGGTACCACAGAATTAATTTGCTCATGTAAAGGAAATTCTTTTTTTTTTTTTTATATATACATTTTTAACATTGTTGGCTTGCATATATAAATTTGTCACATTCATTCAGAATGTACATTCTACAACGACATAAGAGAGAACACAACAGTTTGTTCCAGAGAGTATCGTGAAGCAAGGTTCCCCTCCAACACACTTTACATTGCCAGCTGCTCCTTCTCACACCTAACACTACAGCCAAGTTTACACAGAGCACCAATAGAGGACTACCTTTCACTTGCAGTTTTTAACATACTGTCCAAAGGTGGCCAATAAAACAGTGGGGTTTGCTAGAGGAAAAACCAACGTACAAAGAACTGTTATTGCCCTACAGAGCTAGCAGCCACATTCAACAGTGGCACAGTACTGATCCAATCTGAGGCTGTGAGGTTCATCAATGCCACACAACATGGTGCCTTTAATGAATGTGCCATGTCGAAGAGCCCACAGAGTCTTGAGTTGACCTGTGACCAGACTGCTCTGTTCTGGTGAAACAGTGTGGGGAAGTAGCTACAAGAAGTATTTTTGGCCAAATGCTGTCGTATGTTATCGGGTTTGGATTGATGTACTATATTCGCATTTGAAGTAAGAGGATCTGTAATATGTAATTTGCCAAATAGCATAGCCAAGTTATTGTGATTTAGGATTCCTGGAGTATTCATATTTGTCCTGTGGTTTTCTCTTGACATTTCCTGACGTAAGGATTTGTAATTTTTTATTTTAGTATAGAAAATAAATAGTTATTTTGGAAACATGGATTAGATTGGATTTCCATTGAAAAAAGAAAGTAGCATGGGTGTGCCTCCTGTTTGGATATCTGGTGCTTTCACAGTGAAACACACACACAGATAACGATCAGGTTTTACCTTTCAGGGGACATGGCAGGCTGAGTAAACTCCTAGGCATTCGCAGGTGAGTAGAGACACTTTCTTACACACCCACAACGCACAGAACAATGTTACAGTGTACTATTACTGATATTAGCCTGTCAGAGTAGTCAATCATCCCCGTAACATTAAATGTGGTGTGGCCATGGAACCGTATGTGTATTAGTAACACAGGGAGGCACAGCTCCATGACTGGAAGAATGGAGGTAATCTGCACTCGTCACTGTGAATAAGCCTAATATGAAAATTTTTGGTTTGAGGTGAAAAGGCTGTATTCAGTGAGAAGTGGATTGGATTTTGACCTTGCAGAACCAGGCGATGTTCTGTTCTTACAGTGTTTTCCTTGCCTTACTCCTTATAGTGTCCTGTAGTTAAAATTTGCTAAATGTTCTTGGTTCTTGTTACTCAGTAAGTAAGCCAAAATAAATACAAATATATATGGTAGAAGTGGCTTTACTTAATCATAGGGATAATTCCTAATTCAGATAAAAAGCGCAGCCAAGTCTCACAATATTTTCTCACAATATTTTCTGCTTTTTCTCTATCATTTCAGGAGCATCAAAAGTTCCCAGCTATGAAATGGATCTGTTTGTTCCTTCCAATTTACTATCCATTCACATATCTTCAGTGTGTTATTGTGATTGTAGTCAACATCCCCTGTTTAATCACAAGACAAGCATCACTGGGTGATACCATCAAATCATTACAAAATTATAATCCTACTACGCTGAGATTCCCTTGAAAAGCCTCTTATAGATTAGTTTGGACTCTCTCGTGCTTTGTGCCTGTGATTTATACCTTCTTTTTACCTGTTTTATGAGCAAATAAAAAAATATTCATATTAATGACTTGTCATTGACTACTTCACATTTAGGGTAGTCTATACCAAGATGTCTGACAAATGTTACAATCTTTTTCTCTGAAGAACTGTAAAAGACAATTATGTTGTAATTGTACAGGTATGTATGCCTTCGTTACTGCAAAGTTACAATCTTTTTCTCTGTGAAAGTGTAAAAAAGAATATAATTTTTCAATTTCTTTTTCTGCGTGTGAATGAAACAATTCCATTGCTTGCAGGACCAACACTTGTATTTTTGTTATCTGAAAATCTAACCATTTTTTTTAACCATCCTGGAATCGGAACTGGAAACCATTAAGAATTGGAACCGATTAGCAGAATCGGAACCGGAATTGATGAAATCCAAACAATACCCAACCAGAAGCACATGTGAGAAATACCTTATTTTATTAGAATGTGGATTGGAGGATGCGCAAATGACTGAACCAAGATAGGAGCAGTTGGAGATCCAAATATGGGGATCATATCATATCAATAGAGAATAAATGTAGGAGCATTCTCTTTAGATTTACAGAAAGTTAGCCTCATGTCTGCAAAACAACAGAATTAGCTTACAAGGAAATGGCAGAAGTTGGAACACAATCTGTGTTTTCATACAATATGCCGAACATTTGCAACATGTTTAATTATGAAAGATGTGTATCTGATTTCTAAGCCACTTATCAGCATTGCGGTTTGGACTGGTGCCTGCTTCCTGGCTACCTTCGATCACGAGTCATAGCCTATGAGGTGAGGGAAAAAAACATGCCGAATACACAGCTTTCAAAATTGCATGGATTTTAAATTAATGTCACCTCTGTTTCGTACCCCAGTGAAACAGGAAGCTATCTGAAGCCACAAAACAGTTCCCAGTAAGATTTAGATTCACTTACAGCACATATATGCCAATATATATTTCCAATATTTTATCAATAATTATATAGTTGACTAAAGTGACATCATTTTTGGAAATAATATTACTTAAATGTTACAATCTTTTTCTCTGAGGAATTGTAAAACAGAATATAATTTTTTCTGTGCGCGTGTAGATATTTTGGGTACAGCTGATAATTATCTGTTGTTGTTCTTACTTCATGTGTCTGTAACTTAAATTTTATGAAATAAAAGCAAAAAATGATTGAAGTGTAAAAGCCATCTAGTTGATTGATTCTCACCCCATGACCAAAGCTAGCCAGGAACTAGACCCCTGTCCAAACTGCTATGCGGATATGCAACTTGAACACCAGATCCACAGCTTTCGTAAATTAACATATATTAAATGTTTGGATCGTTGTCAATTAATTTGTCAAATTCTGAAGTTTCCTTGTAACCCCGATCTGCTGTTTTTCCCAGAAATGATGGAGACATCTAGTATATTTAAAGATAATGCTCCATTCCCAGATATTTCAAAGCAGTTTAGCTGTAGTATTAAATGTACTATAAAAAATTTAAAGAAATACTTATTTACACAACAGCATGTACACCCCACTTGTCTGTGCAATCTGTTGTTGCAAGGACAAATTGTGACATTTGTGAAAATATTGGGGGGACATTTTGACAATTCCTCCAGAAATAATCGTTCAAGACACTGCAGATCCTTCGGCTTGCGAATCTCTTAAATTCAAACCAAAAATGGCCTAAAATGTCCTCTGCACCTGCTTCACTTCAGCAGGCTGATTAACCACCATTCCTGTGACCCATTCCTGTAAACGCTGTCATGCTTTCTTCTCACATCAGGAAACAGACACCTGTCCAAAATGCTATGCGAATATGAAACTGAACACCAGGCAATGCTTAAGAAATTCCAGAAATTGACCAACTCAATGCCTAGTGAGGATATTTGGAGTACGCTTATTGGGGAACAAAAAGATGGTCTTAACATAGTAGCGTGTTACCGACCACCAACCTCAGACAGTAGTGTGAATACAATGCTCTTTAAAAATATAAAACAAGCTTGTCATGGAGGTGAGACTAGTATCATGGGAGACTTCAATTACCCAAATATTAACTGGAATTTGGTGACCAAACAGGGAAAAGGTCAGGAGGAATAATGCTATACGTAAGAGTTTGAGGGAAAAAAAAAAGAAATGTATAAGATATATGGTAAGGACAGTAGGGGAGACCGGAGATGGTTGTGACACTTTTTACTGACTCACTCAATGTCAGCATATCATATACGAGTCATTTCAACACTAGTGCAACCATTTACATCTTATGCATACCCTTATCCTCTTGCATTAGACAGTTTTATCAGCAGGCTTTCGTAGCGAAATTCCCAACCAGGTAAGGTTCTGCTTAAGTAAAAAGCACAGGTCTTTGATGGACGTGCCAGATAGCATTCCAAATGTTTAGGGATAGACATTTGTTTTAGGCTATAGATTTCACATGAAGAATTACATGTGACAACGAACCCCAAAATAAATGGTACAACCATCCCCAATAGAATAGAATTGTAGCTTGTGACCACATGTTGTAGCCTAACAAAATAAAAATGTTGATAACTGAAGATTAATAGCATAGAAGTATAGAAGAAAAACCTCAATTGACATTTTTAAATTTTTGATTATGGCTTATTCATGAAATTACTTTGGGTGAATTCTGACCCCAAAACTGAACATAATGAAACCATATCATGCGTCATATGTATGATTAATTCAGATATGGCTTACCCTCCTGATGCGGTGGAAGAGAACACTTTGCGTACAGCACCTTCTAATTTTAAATGCACCGGAGATTTGCCGATTAACTACGGGGTGCATAATCACATTTCAAACAAAAAATTAAATGGCCAACTGGTCTCCGGATTCTAGCTTTCTTGCTGCTGTCTTGACTTATTCCATTCTCTGTGTTGCCAAACGCCTGATGCCAAATGCTTGAGCGCAAGCTCTTAAAAGGACATCACACATATTTGTCACACTTTGCTGGCTTTTATGGCCAACTGACTCATTAGCCATACTTTTATCAGAGGGTTACACTGTACGCATTTCTTAATACGGTGGGTACACCGACCTTATTTGAATTAAATTTTTATGACACGTTTTATCATTATGTGAGAAAAATTAGTATGGAATTCAACTTATTTTCTGGTTGTAGAGTGCTGCCCTCTGCCGGTAACCATGTTGTCTGAAGTCAAAACTCAAAGGAAAGAAGTGTCATTCAAAGGAAACTTTTTTTATATAATGGAATAATATTATTTCATTTTGTTTGAATTATTATTATTTAATTATAATTTTTTTAATAATTTCATTTTATTTTTATGAATTACTCTTCACTTTCATTTGCATTGTATTTTTTCTTTTGAATGATACTTTTTTGACATCATTGGCTAGTGCCAACTTGTGGTGTAGTTGCATGGGGTAATGTTGTCACTTGTGGTTATTCTAGTTTGAAGAGTAATTATTTTAGTTAGTAATATGTTTTTTTTGTTTTTTTCTTTTCTGAATTCTAAGTCAGTGTGTTCTAGGACTCCATTGCATTTAAGTACCAGTCGTGTTTATGACATCAGTATTAGAATATTCAGCAAAGAACATTCTAGTGTTCTACTTGTTAGCACACATGAAATGTTTTCCACACCCACGGAAAGTAAATGGAGAAACACTGCATACCCATAGTAAAATATAAGCAGGAGACAATCCTCCCCTGGAGCAATGCAGGGATAAGGGCCTTGCTCAGGGGCCCCACGGCTGTGCGGATCTTATTGTGGCTACACCGGGGATCGAACCACCGACCTTGCCACTAACGACTATGTTACAGGCAGCCCTGAAATGTTTCTGTGACAAAGGGATCAATGTTCTGCAATGACCATCTCAGGTGCCGGAGCTCAATCTGATCCAAAACCTGTGGGCGGCACTGAAGAGGGCAGTTACAGTAATAAGCGCAAAACCTTGAAAGGATAGAGGAATAGTCTGCAATCCTTACAAATGTTTCTTCTCAACCATGTCAAGCATTACAGGGAAAGATTTTTCAATGCCAGAGGTGGATGCACCAAGTACTGTACTGAACCAATAATGATGAAATCTTGATTTGGGATAAATGCATTTTTTATTTAATGAATGAAGGGTTTTAGTTTTCCTCATTGAAACAATAAAGTGCAGTATGTTTCACATTGCCATTGAGATTTTTTTGTGCATTACCAGTCAGGGTTGGTAAAAATTCTGGAGCCCACTGTATGTCTGCAC